>NC_046156.1:115620901-115708401 GCF_011064425.1 Rattus rattus
GAAGTGCATTGCGCTGGTTGGGAATGACTGCTAAGCCACAGAGTGCAATATGTTAAGCAGATTTCAAGTCATTTCTAAGATTGTTTGGGGCCTTTCTCTGGTATGTTTTGAAATGGTATATAATTCTCCAGAATAATTTAAGACTTAGTCAGAGGGCTTGAATGGATGCATGGACCTGATTAAAAGAGTCATCCCTGTTCCAACAGGCTTCCTGGGGAGGGGATGAGAAGGCAGGGAGATGTGGTCCATGGTTCCCATTCATTAGCATTGCACTGATAGGCACAGACACACCGGCTCTCTGTCTGCGAGCGATCCACCTGTAATCCGTTTCATTTAAGGCCAGTGAAGAGAGTAATTGACATATTTTCCTGATCATTTCACATGTGCCCATCTGTGTGTTCCACGCTTTCAGAATTCCTCTGAGGACGGTGGATTTACATGAGTATTTAAAAGGGCACAGAGTGTCGTTAGCAGTCTAAACTCTAGAAAGATGAACTTGGGGCCAGGAACATAAAGAAAAATGGATACATAGTCTAAATGTTTTCAGAAAGCATTTCCAAAGTAATAAAGTATAACAGTGATGACATAATGAATACTCATAGTCTTCGACTAGTTTCTTTATTCAAAAAAACAAGTATTATTGCCATCCCAGGGGTGGCGTAGGGGGCAGGGAAAAGATCAATGGCTAGAAGAGCACCCTGGTCTTGCAGAGGACTTGAGTTCAGTTCCCAGCACCCCGTGGTGACTCATCACCATCTGTGGCTCAAGTTCCAAGGGACGGAATGTCTTTTTCTTTTTCTGTCTTCCTTGGGGTCCTGCACGTACCTGATGCTTACACATGATATACAGTAACTCTGTAGAGTCACTAACCCTGACACAAAACTTTAAAAAGCTAAAACAACTGTCACATATTCTAGATATATTTTGTCTAAATAAGAAAAGTTGAAAAGTTTACTCATTTATTGAAAAGAAAATAATGCTCACTCATAACTGTCTCGTAGAGATAGCCACCACTCACACTGGATGCTGTCATGTTATAAAACCAATAGATAGCGTCATTTTCAAATCTGGCACAGTAACAAAACAAGAAAAGTAAGTATTTGGTAAGATTTTAAAATTTTAGTTTGGAAATCTAATGTAGCAGACATGCTGTTTTAGTGCCAAGCAAGATAGATTTTTAGTAAGAAATATTTTCAAATATTCCGACTTGAAATCTCTACTTCATCAAAGCTTGCATTAAGTGATTCTACTTTAACAGCATCATGAATGTGTTGATCAGTCATAATTCATATTGGATTTTGAGTTTCAATATGATGAACTAGAGCGGGAAAGGGGAGCATAGGGTTCCAATTACGGCAATTAACCAGGAATTGACAGGAAGAAAGGGGAACATGGACACAGATTAAAGGGAAGTGTTGCCGTGGTATCAGTGAGAGTGCACAAAAGCAACTCTCTGGTCAGAGCTGTTCTTAAGTTGGTTGTCTATGACTGTCTGCAGTTCCTTCTGTTTTAAGATGAGAACGTGTTCGTATCTAATGTCTAGTTATCCCTGCAGCTTCGATACCACAGTGACCGTAACATAAAGAAAATGGAAAAACTGAAGTTCCACAGAATGGGCCAGGGATCTCGGAACACAGCTCAGAGGGAAAGGTGTTTGCCACACAAGCATGGCACCTGCATTTGGATGCACCGCAATCAGGTAAAAGCCAGGCCCGGTGGCGTACAGTCTCTCACCCAGCACTGAGGAGGCAAAGACAGGAAGATCCTGCAGGATGGCTGATCAGGAGCCTAGCCAAATCATCTGAAGTGTAGATTCAGAGGGAAACCCTGCTTCAAAAAGTAAGGTGGGGAGTGACTGAGGAAGGCTCCTGATATCAACTTCTGACCTGTGCATGCACAAACACACATGAACACATGCACAAACACATATGTTCAGTGTACACACGTATACACACGCACACACAGAGGAATGCATGTGTGCACCACAGTTTCTTCCTTAGGAAGCTAAATCATAAGGCTATACACTCCACTAAATCATTTACTCATCTACCCTCTCGAACTTTGGAACGCAGCAAGTAGCGATCTTCTATTCAGTTACCTTTTGCATATATGAAACCAGGAGTGTGGCTGTCTTGTTTCAGATGAGTGTTTTGCTGCTCCAGGCTAATTTCTCTCACCAGCTGCTTTTGACTGATGAAAAGTGACTGCTCTGTAGAGTCTCCCCGCCCCCCGCCACCTCTCCCATCCCTTTCTTTCAAATAGGTGTTAATATCTTTAGCAAAATGTGAGGCCAAGAATGCAAGTTATTCATGACAGTGTGCAGAAGATACTGGGACTGTTATTTCCATATACATGAACCATGTATATAATATTCCACTAAAATTAGGCAGTACAATGCTGTAACCATGAATTTTAGGGAAGATGTAGGCACGTATATTTGCATACACACAAACACAAACACACACACACACACACACACACACACACACACACACACACACACACACCCCAAAAAGAGAGGCCATAACAAACCAAATCCCAGGCTAACAGGAGTTTGACATCGAGAGGCTACTTAAGCAAAGCTCAGACAGCTCAAGCAGCATCTCACACACTGGAAGGCCTAATCTGCCACAGGTGACGACTTTAGGAAAACTCAGTGTGCAGCAGATCTCTGCCCAACCTACAGGCATCTCCTCAGGTTCAAGAATCTCCTCCCTGTAGCTCATCTGGCCAGAGTTCTGTCATTGTCCCTCACTGACGGGGCTGTTTGCAAAGGTTGTGGAAACTCTTGCAGGCAGAGCCTTGCTAGGGGAAGTACATCACTGAGATAGGCTTTGAGGTTTTATAACCTGGCCCCATTTCCTGTCCCTCTACTGCTTGTGTGCAGAGGACACAAGATTTTGCTGCTTCCTGCTCCTTCCACCATGCCTTCCTCCTGCTGCCATGTCTTTTCTGCTGTGAAGACTCTTTTCTCT
This sequence comes from Rattus rattus, assembly GCF_011064425.1. NCBI lineage: Eukaryota > Metazoa > Chordata > Mammalia > Rodentia > Muridae > Rattus > Rattus rattus. Next base: position 115,623,877 of record NC_046156.1, read on the forward strand.
GAAAGCATAAGCCAAACAAACACTTTCTTCCCTACCTTGCTGTTTGGACGTGCTATTGCCTTGAAGCAACAGAAAAATAATATACACCTCCTATGTTTGTGTATTGGTGCTCTTGTACCTTCCTAATAGAATGAAAATTGTTAAGAAACAAGAGGAAGGGGACAAATCCCTTTTGCCAAGAAATGACAAACTAACAGAAATGTGATTATTAGCCATTTCTCAGGGACCTTTCCAATCAGCTCCAGTGGATTTCCCCTCCTGGCTTACTTTTTCATGTGATACTTGTAGAACGAAGAACTTGTCCAATGACTTGACCTTACTCAGAAAAATGTGTGATCTTCCTGCATAGCTTCCTGAATGGTGGGATTACTGGCATGTGTCACGGTGACTAGTACGTCAAGTATCCCACTGAACTACAGAGGCAGTAATGCCCCATAATGTAATTACTTATTAATTCAACCAAAGGCTATAAATACAAGTTTTCCTCGGTACCCTAAGATGAAGTCTCACAAGGTTCAGGGTCAAGAAGAGTTTGGTTTTCTAACTTTTAAAGGGTTAAATTTCATCTTAAACCATGGAAACGTTTCCAATAGTACACAGAGATGGATGGATGGATGTATCATAGGGAAGTTTCCACCTGAGGAGACATTCAAGGGTTGAGGGCTGCAGTCCCAGGGTGACTCCAGTGACTCCTGTATCACATTAATAGCAGCAGAGATGGTGAGACCATGTCTAGCTTTAAAAATAGTCTGTGACAGTTTGCCCAGTTGAACAATTGTCAACGGCCTAGGTAGACCCTTCAGACCTGTGTTCAGGTGAGACAGAAGACTAGGAACAGAGCAGGTAGCTGGCTCCACACTGTACCTCATTTGTCTTCCCCATGTTCCTGTGCTCCCTGAGTTTGCACAGACAGTGACTCTAAAAGACAGGATATGGAATGAGATTGAATTTCTGACACTCCAAAATTCATGAAATATTTATTTATACATGGGAAAGGGGGACTTGGAATGATTCCTTCACTGCTGTTGTTGGATATCGAACCATTTAAAATTATGCCTTTAGCCTAAATAGGGCTAGACCACAAAGGACATCAGATATCCCTCTGTGTTTTGTTTAGAATATTTCTGCATTTATTGTTTATGTCAAGAATCCTGTCCTGTTTTAATTAATAGCACTGTTGTTTGAATTGTGAATAATGTTTTGAGCTAAGCAGATGGGTTGAAGAAAAGCCTACATTAAAATGTAAAAGGCTGGCTTATGATTATGTATAAGAATCTAACTTTTACAATTATTTCTGAAAGCCATTTTCATCAAAATCCATTCACTGAGTAAAAAAAACCCATTTCCAAAACAAAAAAATTGAAAATTATAAACTCATCACCATGCTTTAAATTATGATAAATTCTAGAAGTAAATAGAAATTGATGAGAATGCAGCAGTGGATATAATTTTATCAGAATTTCTAAACAACAAAAGATCTGTTTGATTGTTGGTGTCTTTGTACTGTGTTGATGCTAGCACTTGACACTCATTTTGTTATCCAGAAAGAATCACAAGTGTATACCTGTGGTGGCTATGGATCCATTCTCCTAGTAATTTTGTAATGTTTGTCACCCATCAGAAGCCCTTGAACCAAAGGGATGCAGATATGATGAGCCAGTGGTTTGTGAGTTCTAGTGTAGTTTAGATTTGCAGAGTGAGGAATAACAAAAGTTGTAGAATGTGTAGGAGAGAAAAATCCAAGCTATAGGATGTTTGTGTTCTCTATAGATGCTGGCCTACTCGCATGATAATATGCTTTCTGTGAGCATTAATCCATGCAGGTAGCACATCCACATGGGGAAAATCCTTCCTCCATTGTATGGTCCAGGTGGGATTTTCTAGCTTACCCTACATCTTTTCTCCAACTACCTGGTTGGGACAATCAAAGGGCTTCTTGGTTTTATACTAGTCATTGTTTGGGACAGAAGGGTGCAGATTCTGCCAATCAAATTATCTGGGAGATTTCTGAATTAGGAACTAGTTTTGGAACCAGATCGCAACATCTTACAGTGTGTGACTTAATCTCAGAACTTAGAAAGCAGAAGCCAGGTGATCTCACAAATTTTGGACCAGCATACATAGCAAGCTTCAGCCAATGAAGTCTGCATAGTGAAAACTAGTCTACATAAGTACACACACAGACACAGACACAGACACACACACACACAAACACACACACACACACACACACACACCTGAGATCATTATCAAAGAAGGATGCTAGTAAAGATACTAGTGGTTATAAGTGCAAAATGGGAAAAGTTTCAAGTCTTTTACACAACATTTCAGATGAGAACTGACATCAGTGGGAAACAGAATAAAAATCTTCAGATACCCTGTACAGAACAAAAGAAAAAGGACCACTGTTCTAGCTTCATTCTTGCTGTGATAAAACACCCCACAAGAAGCATGGTAAGTAAGGAAAGAATGTATTTGTCTTACAATTCAAAGTCTGTCATTGGATAATCCAAAGCAAAGATTTCAAACCACTAGCCACATCACATCCATAGTCAAAAGCAGAGAGAAACGAATGCATGCATGCTTGTACTCAGCCCCAACCCTCTATTCTTCTATAATCTAGAACCTCTTGCTTAGGGAATGGTACTGCCCAAAATGGATGGGTCTACTCATGTCATTCAAATGAATTAAGACAATCTCCCACAGACATGCCCATAGGCCAACTCAATGCACTTATTGAAACTCCTTTTGCATGTGATTCTAGGTTGTGTCAAGGTAACAATTAATGGTGACCATCACAAATATTGTCTAAAATTAATATTTACATGACTGTATAAATCAACTAAATGCTTGCAGCCCTGTTAGAGTATATTTATTAAATGATTATAAAATTAGAAATTGCAGTAAAGTGCCTACCTTACTTTATTTTCCCTCTCCATACTTGAGAGATAATCTTGAGAGCTAATAGCCTACCTTTCTATGGCAGTTGCTAGACATGCTGGTAATGACAGGGATAAACTCCCAAGATGGCTGAAGACCTTGACAGAAAGCTATGGAATAAAGTTCATGAGAAGATTGAGGGCTGAAAGCATGCAGAGGCTGCCGTAAAGGGTTGTGATTATCTTCACTCAGGGGGAAGATAAAGAAGGGTCAAAGCATGCAGTCTGGCTCTACTCTGAGAGAAAAAACTAAAAGGTCAAAAAGTGGAGTTAAAACAGTCTGCCGATTGTGAATACAGCCCTAACATGCAATGAACTGCTCAGAAAATTAGAACTGACCCAAGCCTAGGGAAACACTGTGCTACTACGATCTGGCCACTGAGCTACCTACACAGTGACTTTAGATACAGGGACCATAGAACAAAGACAATAGACTTAGTTCTGGAAAGACAGTAAGCCAACAGCTGTGACAACATGGCACATTTGTTGTTAGAGCAAATGAAAAAAAAAAAAGGCAGGGAAGCTCATATCTAGAGTAGCCACCAAAGATCTCAACATCTGAGCAAAGAAACCAGAAAGCATGGCTCATATTCAGGAAAGCTGGCCTGAAGACAGGAAGGCACTAGGCCTACTCTACAAATCATCCATCTTACCTATGCTCACTGAATTAAGAAAAGTATATGTAAAGAGCTAGCAGAATTATGCAAATAATGTCTTACTTAATTAGGATCATCAATGAATAGGATCTGTGGGGAATAAACAAACAAACAAATAAACAAGAAGACAAATGCTGTCCCTAGACTTTAAGGGTATGGTCAGGTGTGATAAAAGTCAAGAGTTTATGATTCCTCTTCACATTTTAAAAATCTATTGGAGTCTACTATCTTATCTTGAGATTTGATAGTTTGTACATCTCTAGGGTATGAGTTCTGTGAAGTTTGTTTAAGCACACAAGTGTCCATGGTGGATTTGTTGTTGTTTTATCTTCTTTCCTGTAATCACAACCCCACACAGGGGCTGGAGAGAGCTCAGTGGTTGAAATGTTTGCTGGGCACACAAGAAGGCCAGTGTCTGGATCTTCAGAACCCAGATAGTGCTGAGTGGGCATGGAACCTTCCTGAAACCCCAGCCTCAGAGTGTGGAGATGGGAGGAAATACTTAGAACAAGCTGGCTATCAAGCCAAGACCTTTTAGCAGGTCTCTGGGTTTAATTAAGAGATCCTACCTCAAAGAGTAGGGTAGAAGATTCCAGACATCAACTTCAGGCCTCCACATGCATATACATATACAAAACACACAAACACATACCACTCACATATATACACACATACACAAAAGAAGAAAGACCACAGACATGTATACAGGTCTGGATCAGAAGATTTTAATTATGACTTCTAAAAAATAAAAAATAAAAAAAATACTCAAAAATTTTTTAAAGAAGAATTGAAGCCAGATTCTTCTTCAAAATTTTATTTTTAAAAACAGAGAAAGGAATACTTTCTAATTCTGTCTATGAGCATAGTATTATTATTCTACTACCAAAACCAGCAAAACATATTGTTCTAGTGGCTGTGATCAAATATTTTGACCAAAAAGCAACCCAGGGAATAAAAGTCTTAGATAGTTTACAATTCTAAGTCAGAGTTCATTATTGTAAGGAAGTCAAGGCAGGAACTTAAGTTATAACATAAGTCAAGAGCAGAGAGAGGATAAACACATTCATCCCTCCTTGCTTGCTTGCTTGCTCAATCTCAACTAGTGTTTTCCTCTCTTTCTCTTCAGGAGCCCCTGCCCAGGGAATGATAATGCTCACAATGGGCTGGGTCTTCCTGAATCAATCAATCAAGACGATCCCCCATAGAAATGATCTCAGGTCAACATTATTTAGATAATTCCTCAACTTGCTCTTCTTTTCCAGGTCATTTTTTGGTTTTATTAAGTTGACAGTTAAGCTAAGTAGAATGCATCAACAATAGAGCAGTAACTAAGAAAACCATTACAAACACAGGGACTTCAGGGAGAAAGAGCAGCCTTACATACAAACAGTACTGGAAAGACTAGACTCTTACACTGGACAAAAGTCATCACCAGTGACCTGCGAACACAGATGTAAAGCTCACCTGCAAAACTCATAAGCAGCAGCCATGAGTCTTGGCAGGCTTACATTGGGCAGTAAGTACTGAGACAAGATACTAGCAAGAAAGAAAAGAAAGACATCCAGGCAAGTTGGGTCTTATAAAAATTAGAACCTCTTGTGTTTCAAAGGACACAAAGCGGAGCATGGTGGTTCATGCATGTAATCCCAGCACTTGGGAGGTAGAGGCAGAAGCATCAGGAGTTCAAGGCCAGCTTGGGCTGCTTCATAAAACAAACAACGCTATTAGAAAAATAAAAGATAATATGTAGAATATTAGGAGAAAATACTTGCAAGACATGTATCCAACAAGAGACTTGTGTTCATGATATATAACATGCCTTTACAGATCAATAATAGAAAGAAAATAACACTGTGAGAGGCAAAGAAATTAGGATATTTTTCCACAGGATATATTCAATGGCTAATAAGAGCATTAAAAACATTAACTATGGGAATGCCAATAAAAAACTCAAGAAATGGTCCCTTCAGACATACCATGACAGCAAGAATAAAAAGATGGCTAGAGACAGATGATAATATTATAGAGAAATTAAAATATTCACATTTTGCTTATAGAGAGGGTTTAGATGATATTTGGTCATTCCTCAGAAAGTGAGAAATAAAGACTTCTTGGTCAAAAAAGATGAAAATGTGTAAGTCTTGATTTCACAGTCAAGAAAGATGAAGATGCTTAAGTTCTAACAAAGGCAGGAACACGCATGATAGGAGCACGAGCATTCACAGTGAATTATTAGTAATTGCTCTAAGGAGGAAGGAAGATTGAGACAGTAAGACCTTACCCAATGATTGATTCTGTGTGAGAGCTGGGACTCTGTGGCGGAACAGTGAAGTCCTGCTTTATACTCAGCAAGTTGTTGCCACTTTGGAGTTGAGAGAAGTGGGTGTATGTGAGGGACCAACATTTGGAAGACATCTTCCTGTGATGTTAATGTGCTTGGGAACTAGCTAAGGTTAGTGTCCTACAGTTCTCTGAATAGATTTCGTAAAGTGACCTGAACTGTCACCTTCAGAAGGCCAGGGTTAAGGTTTGTGAATTTAAGTTCAGTTAGGACAGGAAGAACAACCATGGCTTCTTAAAGGGTAGCATGGCAGGGAAGCCAGTGTGCCCCAGTTTCACTCCCCTATCAGACGATGGCTTTCATTCTCATGCGGGGGCCAGCCAGTGCCTCTATAGAGACACTCAAGTCCTTAAGCAGTGCTAGAAGGTGGTGACTTGACCTCTGATAGAGGAATGCACAGGCTCTTCTGGCCTGAGAACCCAGAGGTCCAGAGGTCACACAGCTGGAAATGGAAGACAGACATGGCCCAGGGAAGCTGAGCTGGAGGCGGGGCCTAGCCACTGCATTTATTTTGTGGTCTAGTTGTCAAATCCAATACAGTCTCCTTTTTTTTTTTTTTTTTTTTTTTTAACTGAAGCCATTGGGTTGAATTTCTAACATTTGCCAGCAAAAAAATCTGGAATAATACCTACATTTAAAGAGAAACAGTACTCAAAGTGGATTGACCTATTATAACCTGAGAACCAGGTGCATATTACATGGTGATGACTGAAAGTAAAGATAGAGGGTGTCCTGTTGCAGTGACACTGGCCAGAAAGTTGTTAATGGAGAATTTAAGCTCAAATCCTTACTAGGACGACTCTGAAGCCGAAAGGAACCAGTGATATGATCAAAGCTCTAAATGTTTAGGAAGAATTCGGGGATCACCCGCTTGATGGCTATGAACAGCCTGTGTTTGTCTATCCTCGGCTTTAATTTGACTAGCAAGCCCCTGCATCGATGCAGCTGAGTTATTCTGCAGGCCACGGGAAAGAGTTGCTTGCCCCTCCCCCTCTACACATACATAAGCACTGCTTCTGTTCAAGATTCTGAGAAATAAACATTGACTTCTTGTTGACTCTTTCTTTGCTAAAGGTCTCTTTTTGCCAAATTTAAATTTTATCCAATAATTTTGCTACTAATAAATTTAGTTTGTCTGATAAAATAATCCTGGGAATAATCATTATGCCTCATCAAACAACATATGTAAGGGGTCATAGTTATCAACTTTGCTGTCCATCCCTGAGTGTTTATTAAGTATATCTGTATGAGGTGAGTTCAATTATTTTCTCATACAATAGTGTATTTCATGCTATGTAATTGTAATCAGTTTTAAAAACTAAAATAATTGAATGGAGTTTAAATACCTCTACCCTCTAAAGGGAATTTAGAATCATTCTATTGACTGAGTTCATTTTCCGTGAATAAATGGGCATGTTACATCTTCCTGTCCATAAATAAGTAAAAAAATAAAATGCAAGAGAGGAATGAATCAGCTTCACTGACAGATAAAAATGTGTATAATATACAAGTGTGGAGTCATGGGATCTAGAATAAGTAGCCACTGAGAGAGGAATAGATTCATAGATATAAACAGATGTCTCACAGAAGCCGATCAGATGTCTGCTTAAACTTCAGTGAGCATTAAGAATTCTGCAAGACAAGATTGCTGTCTACAAGTACCTTGATTGACCAAACTCCCAATCTAACTTGCAGGAAGATATCCATCTGATTGTTTGAGATAGAGGAGCCATTTTAAGCAGATGGAAGATTCGGGCCTGGGCCCTGTGGGATTATGAGGCCCCAGGCCAGCAGCAGGGAGTTCCCTGTGCGAACAGCAGGTAGACCAAAAAAAAAAAAAAAAAATCCATTTAACTTTGTAAAAGCAAAATAGACTGTAATTTGGGATAAGTATATAATTTTCTTTGGAACCACATATTTGAGAGCTGGGCGTGGGGTTATACATCTTTAATTCCACCCAACAGGGTGATCAGGAGTTCAGGTCAGCATTACCTACATAAAACTCTGTCTTGGAAAAAAAAAATCTGAAGAAAACAAAGAAGAAAAAGAAGAGGAGGGGGAGGACAACAATCTTGTCTCCACTGTGCCCCTGAAACTGAGGAAACAGGAAAGCTGGTTACAGGTCAGCTGTAGACTGGGGAAGATATAGAGATGGCTACGGATATCTGCTGGGCGGTGCCTCGCAGTCATCAATTCCCTGAGCCTGAGCCACACTTAAATCTAAGGGGCTGTCTCAAACCTTCGCTCTAACCAGATATTTGCTAACAAGACAGATATTTCAACTTTCCCAGAACATCAAATGTCTCATCAAAATTGGCACAAGCCCATTGAGATGTTATTTATTTGAATTTGAGAAATAATACATACAAACCCAGTAATGTGCCAGGCCTTTGGCAAGAAGCTCCCTGCCTGAAAACGTGTGTTTCCACCAGAGCATGTCAGAACTCTGCCATTGGAGAGTGCTGAGAAGCAGGGTCACAGGTTTCAGAGTCTGGGTAACCAAGAGAAGAACCTGTCAAACACATCCTGGTTATCAGAGACTCTGGAGAGTTAAACCTGAGATATGGTGTGGGCCAATCATGGCTCCCACCACAGTGCTTTAAGAAAGGGGGCTACTATCCCCCCAACAGATGAAAAACTGAGTCTTGGGCCTGATATGGTCTCAATAATTTCTTCAAGCACGCCCCCCCACACACACCCCAGTGACTTAAGCCCTCCCATCAAGCCCTTCTACTACTCCAGTAGCTCCAAGCTAGGGGCTTAGTACCTGGGCCAACTGCAGCTACTTCCTCACTCCCCTTGGGTAAGGACAGGAAATGCCAATGTTCACAGGAACTTGGAAGGGAGCTTCAGAAAATGTCAGAGACATGAGTCCCAGCAAATGGTGTAGCCCAGATCTTAATGTTTCATCATCCTTAAAATCCACACATTTGGTCTTTATCTCCTGTACATGAAGCCCAGCTTTTGGTTTCAGATCTAGCCTTCCACAAACAGATTCCTACTTAAAGCTTCTGAAGCTCTGAGCAGCCAAATCAGGGTCTGTGTTATTTTGTCAAAAGCCAGAGCTTAATAAGCCAGACACTCTTCCAAATGATTAATTTACCTAATACACTTATTTCTTGAACTGTTTGCTTTTAGTTGAACAGTTCTCATTTGGTTGTCAAAATAGATGTAAGGTCTCAGACAAAAATGTTTTTACACCACTGTTGTATGACATAGTACAAACAAGTTACTGAAATTAAATACTTACAGGAAATAAATCTAAAACTAAATTGATTCAAGAACTCTATTTGGCTTCTGGAAAGTGAAATTGTCTTGGGACTGTTAAATGGCCAGGGATCATATTTTTAATTTCCTCTGCACTTCTTATCTTAAAGAGATTACTATCAGTCATAATTATCTGTTATAATTTGAATGAGAAAAGTCCATTATAGGCTCATGCTTTGAAAGCTTGACTCCTCAGAGGTACTATTTTGGAAGGTTGTAGGGGAGGAGAGAACTAACTAGAGGAAGTAGGCCACTAGGGGTTGGGTCTGTGGCTATAATAAACCCCCTACTTCCTGTCATGCTTTCTGTTTCCAGTATGTCAAGATATAAATTGCAGCTTCTGCCATATGCTGCTGTCACAATGATTTTCTGCCCACACACATGAGCCAAGGGGCCATGATTGAACCCCCAGTAGCTATAAGCCAAACAAACCTTCTCTTTCTTTAAATCTTTCAGTTAGTTATTTAGTTACAGTTGTTATGATAAATTTATAAGACAACCAAAAGTGACTAGCAGAAGAAAAAGGTTATTTTGGCTTATGATTATAATTCTAGAGGGAATGTTCAAAATGGCAGAGGAGGTGTGGCAGCAAGTGGTGAGAATGTGAAGAAGAGATATCACATCTTCAGCCACACAGAGAAAGCATAGAAGTGAACAAGGAGTGGGGTAAGGCTATAAACATCAAAGATCACCCCTCATGATCTACTTCCTCCAGCAATGCTCTACCTTCTAAAGGTTCTGTAGCCTCCCTTAGCATGTTACCAACAGATGACTCAGTGTTCAGAGTCCTGAGCCTATGGGGGACATTTTTCATTCAAACCACCGCATGTCACTCACTCCCTTACCCCCAGAGACTGTGGCCATATCATAATACATCACTATTGTAAAGTGCACTTAGTCCAACTATAAAAACCCCAATAGTCTTTCAGAGTCTCAAAACTGTTCAAACGCCCAAAGTCCTAAGGTTCTTTCGAGACTTGAGGCAATCTCTTAACTGGAACCTTCTGTAAAATGCAAAACAAATTACATACTTACAACATACAATGGCATAGACCAAAAGGAAGAAGTGGAGACAAAATGTGGAAATACTGGAACAAAGCAAGATAGAGAGCTGTTGAGGCAAATACCAAATTTCTCTAAAAACAAAAAGTGATCTTACCAACCAATCAACCTCTCCCACCCATTCTTAAACTTTTCTTATGGTGATTCATGAAAAAATATTCCTGTGCCTGCCTGTGGTAGTTTGATTATGTTTGGCCCAGGTAGTGGCACTCTTATGGGTGTAGCCTTGTTGGGATAGGTGTGGCCTGGTTGGAGGAAGTGTGTCATTATGAGTATGGGCATTAGGCCCTTGTTCCAGCTGCTTTCAAGCCTGTCTTGCCTAGTGGCCTTCAGATGAAGATGTAGAATTCTCACATCCTTCTGCAACATGCGTGCCTGAACACTACCATGCTTCTGCATTGATGATAGTGGACTGAATCTCTGTACCTCTAAGCCAGCCCAAATTACATATTGTCCTTTTAAGAGTTGCCTTGGTCATGGTGTCTGCTCACAGCAATGAAACCCTAACTAAGACACTGCCATTGATCAACTCCAAATATTCTAACTTTCACACCTTGATTCATTTACACTGACTACAGTTTACTGCTGGACCTTAACAGACACAAGTGCTTTCTGTACCATCATTTTAGAGAAAAGGAAATTTGTGATATGACAGGAAGATGATGTTGAGTGATTGAAACTGAGCAACTCTCTCTACAGTGACAGAGACTAGGGGCAAGCTACTATGGAACCATCAAAAGTCACACTGCCAGAAATATTTAATTATATGAAGAAATAATTATTAAAAATCTGCACATTAAACAAGGCTGGGAAATCACCAAGTGTGAGCTTCTGAAAGGGACTGGGCTGTGAGGAGTAAAGAGTTACAGACCTCACACAGGACAAAGAAGGAAGGAATGTGCTTGTAAATAAGAGTTCAGATAGTCTGGAGTTTCCTCAAAAAATTGGACATAGTGTTACCTGAGGACCCAGCCATACCATTCCTGGTTATATACCCAAAAGATGATCCAACATATAACAAAGACACATTTTCCATTATGTTCATAGCAGCCTTATTTATAATAGCCAGAAGCTGGAAAGAACCCAGATGTCCTTCAACAGAGGAATGAATACAGAAAATGTGGTACATTTATACAATGGATTACTAGCTATTAAAACAATGACTTCAGAAATTTGCAGGCAAATGGATGGAACTAGAAAATATCATCTTGAGTGAGGTAACCCAGTCACAAAAGAAAAAGAGTACACACACACGGTATGCACTCACTGATAACTGGATAGTAGCCCCATAACTTGGTACAATTCACAGGCCATATAAAGCTCAAGAAGGAAGACCAAAGAGTGGGTACTTCAGTCCTTCTTAGAAGGGGGGAACAAAATACTCACAGGAGGTAGAGGGTGGTGGTGGGGACTTGGAAGGAAGAATGGGGCAGGGAGAGGGAACAGGTCAGGATCAGGTGTGGTAGGAGACTGGGAAGATATACAGAGACGGTCAGACATTTGAACACAAATGTATAGCAATGGGTGATGGGGGACTCGGAGTAGTCACCAGCAAGTCCCAGATGCCAGGAAAGCAAGAAAGTCTCAGGACCCAACAGGATTGAGTTTAGCTGAAATGCCCAGTAAAGGGGAGGAAGTACCTGTAGAGATCATATCCAGAGGTTAGGCAAGGCACCTGGTTGGGGAATGGGGCCATCTGATCATCTCAAAATTTTTTACCCAGAATGGCTCATTTCTAAAGGAAATACAGGGACAAAGTATGGAGCAGAGACTGAAGGAAAGGCCATCCTGAGACTGCACCACCTGGGAATCTGTCCCATATACAGATACCAAACCCAAACACTACTGCAGATGCCAAGAAGTGCTTACTGACAGGAGTCTGTTATAGCTGTCTCCTGAGAGGCTCTGTCAGAGTCTGACAAATACAGAGGTGGATGCTCACAGCTTACCATTGGACTGAGCATGGGGACCCCAATGGTGAGTTAGAGAAAGGACTGAAGGAGCTGAAGGGTTTGCAACCCCATAGAAGAACAACAATATCTATCAACCAGACCGCCCCCCAGAGCTCCCACCAACCAAACAGTACACATGAAGAGGCCCATGGCTCCAGCTGCATATGTAGCAGAGGATGGCATTGTCTAGCATCAACAGGAGGAGAGGTCCTTGGTCCCTGTGAAGGCTTGATACCCCAGTATGGGGAATACCAGGATGGTGAGGTGGGAGTGGGTAGGTGGGAGGGGGAGCTTCCTCATAGAAGCAGGGGGAAGGGGATGGGATAGCAATGGTTCAGTAGGGAAACCAGGAAAAGGGATAACATTTGAAATGTAAATACATAAAGTATCCAAAAAAAAATGCTAAGAAAAAAGAAAAAGAGTAGAGACCGCCAGGCCTTATAAGAGCTTCCCCTAGGATTTGGCCACAGAGCTTTCTGTGGTCTTTGTCCAGGTTCACAGCTCTCTTTAGTGAGATCTTGCATAATAAAATGCAGTTGTAAAAAGAATAATGGACAGAAAAAAGACCATGTCTTAGTTTGGGGTGGTAGACTGGAGGAGAACAATTGTGGAAACAGGAATGAACCCTGCTGCCCTGTGAGGCTCAGGACTAGTCTTACTTTCAATATGCATCCTACAGATTAGCATTTGTCTTAGAGCTTTGTTCTCTGCCACCCAGGCCTCCTGTAGACAAATCTGTTTGTTTAAGGGTGAGCACTTTGAATGTGTTTGCTATGTACTTCTATTCCTGGTAGATTTTAGGTGTTTCACACTGCCTGCATCTGTGAAATCCTCGTGTTTAGGACAAGGAGGATGCTACAAAGCCTCTGGATCCTTGTGTTTTATTAAAAGCACACTGAGTACATTTAAGTTATTTTATATCTGTGAACAGCATGTTCCAGATTGTCAACTAATCATCGAATTTATACTGCTCAATGAGTCACTGAGTCCAGAGGCATCACCCCTTGTAAGTAACAACATTCAAGGATCTTCAGGCAAAGACTTACATTTTATTCAGAATACTTTTCTGTCTCTGATAAGGCTTTTGTAGAAAGTTCCTATGCAAAAAAGAATTCCTATCTCAAAGAAAAGAAGAAATACTTTTTTTCTGGCATTAAGTATTAAGTGCCTAGGGCCCAGGAATGCAGATTCACATTACCCCAAATATTGTTTTCCAATGTGTTTAACAGTCCTGTAAAGTGCTGTTTAAAGTTATAGAACAGAAAGTTACAAACCAACCCATTTTCACATACTTGGGTGGGAGCAGGGTGTAGGCAGATTACAGAAAATCTAGGAGCACTGCTGTAGGTTTTAGACGCTGCTTGAGAACAATCTTAGCTTTTGGTTGGTAGAAGCCAACTGTCAGTTAAATTATTATAAGCTGTAGAATTTCATGTGATAATCATAAGGATGTTAGGTCAGACATAGAGGTGGACAGTGAAGGGCAAGACACTGTCCACTGTCTTGAGACTCAAGACAGCATACAATAATTTGGCTCTGGATCTATAACATTCCAACTTTTCTACGGGTCATAAAGTCCAATGAACTAGTCCACCTTGTAGCATCATTAACAGTGTGGATTGCTTCTTCCTAGGGAATTCCATTCACAGAAATAATACAATGTCCTGTCACAGAAAACATCAATAAATTTGATTATTTTCTACAGGTCCTGATAATGTTGGCACTATTTCTCTGATGAGGATTGTTATAACAGAGCTTTGATTATTTCCATTTAGTAATTAGTGAACAAAGCAACACATCAAAGGCAGATTTAGCTGAACCTCTACACATTTCAGGGTCATGGTTTAGAAGTTCCTGCTCTTTAAAACATTCTTAGTGAACACTAATCATGTTTTTTATGTGTTTACTTTTAATTATGTGTATGCATGTGGGGAGTTGGGGAACGTATGTGCATGTGAGTGTGAGTACCGGTATGTTTGGAAGCCAGAAAAAGGTGTCATGTTCCGGGAGGTAGAGTCATCTATTTTGGGTTCTGGGAATTGAACTTAGGTCCTCTGCAAGAGCAGCAAGCACTGAGCTGTCTCTCTGGCCTCAACTGGACATTTCATAGTCTCCAACACTGACTCAAAGTCTTTTCTGGCCTCTCACAGCATCTCATTCTTGTTTCTGCACTAAACTCATTCCTTCCTATCTCAATGACCTATTTACAGTCCTGCTTCCCCAACAAGATCATAAACTATTGATGAGGAAGGGTTACACCGAAGTCTTTAGGCACATGGCATACACTCAATAAATCTTTAAAAGAAATTATTATTTTTTCCATATTACTATTTTTCCATATTATTATTGTATTTTTTCATAGCTTCAAGCAGGAGCAAGCCTCGTTACTAGGCCAATCTATCACTGGAGTGATATATAATTTCACCTATCATGGAAAGGAGAAACTGGAGTGTATCAAGCACACAGTGTATAGGTCACATATTTTGAAAGATATTTGTTATAGCTCTATATTATAGAGATATTCTTTGGGCTGGTATCAAATTCATGGTCTTGAAGGGAGAAGCCAGAGACCTGGGGAGAAATCACTGTACAGGCAAGTTGGCATGGCTGCTCCTCAAATAGCATTTCAGCTAAAGAGATTAAGATTGTGTTGACATGACTAAATATCATTGAATGTCACTGTGGGCATTTTAAAAATGCATGGGGAATATTTTTCTCAGGTTTCTTACATAATAGCATGAGTGGTGGCCATGATGAGAGTCTGCCAAGCTGGTTTCAACGTGGAGGTTTCAAATCTAATTTATTCAAAATGAAATCTCAACTTATACCCCTAAAAATAGTTGCTGTTGATGCTATCTAGAAGTATGCCACGCACCCACTTAGTCTTGCAGAAATGATGTTAACAACTTGCTTTTACCTTAATATTCTGTCTGTGCAAGTAAACTTTATCTAAATGGGATTTGACTTCGTTGCTAAAACATTCTGTATCAAAGGAGGGAGACTTAGCTTTGCAAAGGTGTTTGTGTTAGAACACGTGATATATCCAGGCCCAGATCCAGGGCTCTGAGTTGGCCCACTACAAAATCTATACTACTTGTGAAGAGTTGGAACTCCTGAAGGGGCCAGTCCTGCTGATCCAAAACTGTAGGATCTCCAGAGCCCAGGCAAACAACAGGATAACCAGTGAGTCCTGATGAGGATCCACTATTGATGGTGTCACAGAAGCCAGAGATCTAGAACCACACCAATGACTGACTCATTACAATGTACATTTGCAGGTAAACATGTGCGGACAGAGGGATAGTTGGGACACAGTGTGACACACTACAGCTTCCACAATGTGATGTTTTCTATGCTTTGTATATTGGACTGTGTTGGTGTGTCTTTTATTTTGGTGAGGAGGTTGCAAGGATGAAGGGCAGTTATGAGGAGTATAAAGGGGAGATAAGTAGGACGGGGATACATGATGTGAAACAAAGAATTAATAAACACTTAGGTTAGCATTAAAATTAGATGTTAAAGACATTTATCTTTGTTAAACTTTCTTTTACTGCTATTGTAAATGTTAATCTTTTAGGAGTGATTCTGTAGTACTGATTTTTAATGTTATATCAATGCATGGATGTATTAAAATGCCAGTTGCCTGTTTTTTCTTTTTAAATAAACCTGAAGTCAGTTTAAGGTACTCAGCAAACATCATAAGGCAGTTCTTTGACAATAACTACCTTACAAATTGCTCCAGCTTTTCTCTTGTCAATGGACACCCTTGCTATATTGCTTTAAACTTTGAGAGACCTAAAGAGACAGGTATTTATATTCATCAATCAGATGGATATCTACAGAACAAAGAGATTATTCTTAGTCTACTTTGGTGAGCCAACAAATTCATCAAATCACTTAAAGGTGCGTGGGTGTCTGGAAGGTAACCACATCATCCCAGCACGGGTGATGGCTCACAAAGTGCGCAACACTCAAACCCCAATTACAGTGGGACTTACATGCTTTTCTTCTTTCGTTCTCTAGTATCCCAGAATTCCATGGACAAAGTGGGGCTGGAAAGAGATGGTAGCTGGAATCTCACACTCCCGTTTACTGACCCTTGTAGCAGGAAATATGTCCATTCTCATTATCTCTGTCATAGACTTAACGCAGTCTTACTTTTGCTCATCTGCTGCCTCGACTATTCTTCAAGGTTTTCTGTCAGACAGTACAACAGCTCCGCTTTACAGTGGTTCCTGGCTATGACTCTTATGCTAGAACGTGAGCTCTCAACAGGTAGACTCCACACCTTGGATTTCACTCTCTGCAGCTTTCCGTAAGTTGTACATCTGAGCTATGTTCTCTGCAGCTTTCCGTAAGTTGTACATCTGAGCTATGTTCAGATTTCTTAGGTTTCCTTGGTTTCTGTCTTTTGTTATTTCCTTTAATGTCCCCTGAACAAATCTCATTTAAAAGAACACAGGGACTCAGTTTCAGAACCTAGCTGATCAGATCATTCAAAGTAGGTCCCAAAATGGCTTAGCAGGTAGTACAGAAAAAAGCAGTTAACATTTCCCACAACTATTCTTTTTTTTTTTTTTACATTTCTTTCTTTTACTGGATTTTTAAAATTTACATTTCAAACATTATCCCCTTTCTCCCACCCAACCACCCACACCTTCAGGCCTCCCCGACCTCACAATCCCCTACACTGGGAGGGGAGGTCCAGCCTTGGCAGGACCAAGGGTTTCTCCTCCCTTTGGTGCCCAACAAGGCCATCCTCTGCTACATATGCATCTGGAGCCATGGGTCTGTCCATGTGTACTCTTTGGATAGTGGTTTAGTCCCTGGGAGCTCTGGTTGATTGGTATTGTTGTTCTTATGGGGTTGCAAACCCCTTCAGCTCCTTCAATCCTTTCTCTAACTCCTCCAATGGGGACCCTGTTCTCAGTTCAATGGCTGGATGTGAGGATTCGCCTCTATATTTGTCAGGCTCTGGCAGAGCCTCTCAGGGGATGGCTATGTCAGGCTCCTGTCAGCATGCATTTCTTAGCATCAGCATTATTGTCCGGGTTTGATGGCTGTATGTATATGGGTGGGATTCCCAGGTTGGGAAGACACTGAAAGGCCATTCCTTCAGTCTCTGCTCCAAACTTTGTCTTCATATCTCCTCTTATGAATATTTTTGTTTCCCCTTTTAAGAAGGAGTGAAGCATCTGCACTTTGATCATCCTTCTTCTTGAGCTAAATGTGGTCTGAGAATTGTATCTTGGGTAATCCCAGCTTTTGGGCTAATATCCACTTATCAGAGGGTGTATACCATGTATGTTTTTTCGTAATTGGGTTACCTCACTCAGGATGATATTTTCTAGTTCCATCCATTTGCCTATGAATTTCACGAAGTCATTGATTTTAATAGATGAGTAGCAATCCATTGTGTAAATGTACCACATTTTCTATTCCTCTGCTAAAGGACATCTGGGTTCTTTCCAGCTTCTGGCTATGATAAAAAGGCTGCTATAAACATAGTGGAGCATGTGTCCTTTTTATATGTTGGAGCATCTTTTGGGTATATGCCCAGGAGTGGTATAGCTGGGTCTTCAGATAGTACTATGTTAAATTTTCTGAAGAACTTTCAGACTGATTTCCAGAATAGTTGTACCAGCTTGCAATCCCACCAAAAATGGAGGAGTGTTCCTCTTTTTCCACATCTTCGCCATCATCTGTTGTCACCTGAGGTTTTGGTCTTAGCCATTCCGACTAGCACAAGGTAAAATCTCAGGGTTGTTTTGATTTGCTTTTCCCTGATGACTAAGGATGTTGAACATTTCTTTAGGTACTTCTCAGCCATTTGATATTCCTCAGTTGAAAATTCTTTGTTTTTCTCTGGACCCCATTTTTAGTAGAGTTATTTGGCTTTCTGGAGTCTTCTTGAGTTCTTAGTATATATTGGACTATTAGCCCTCTATCAGATGTTGGATTGGTAAAGTTCTTTTCCCAATTTAATAGTTGCCATTTTGTCCTAATGAGAGTATCCTTTGCCATACAGAAGCTTTGCAATTTTATGAGGTCCCATTTGTCAATTCTTGATCTTAGAGCACAAGACATTGGTGTTTTGTTCAGGAAATGTTTGCCAGTTCCCACATGTTCAATGTTCTTCCCCACTTTTTCTTCTATTAGTTTGAGTGTATCTGGTTTTATGTGGAGGTCCACGATCCATTTGGACTTGAGCTTTGTACAAGGAGATAAGAATGAATCAATTTGCATTCTTCTACATGATGATCTCCAGTTGAACCAGCACCATTTGTTGAAAATGCTATCTTTTTTCCACTGGTCCTTTGTCAAAGATCAAGTGGTCATAGGTGTGTGGGTTCATTTCTCCATCTTCAATTCTATTCCATTGATCTACCTGCCTATCTCTGTGCAAAAACCATACAGGTTTTATCACTATTGCTCTGTAGTACAGCTTGAGGTCAGGGATGGTGAGTCCCCAAGAAGTTCATTTTCTGTTGAGGATACTTTTCACTATTCTGGGTTTTTCGTTTTCCAAATGAATTTACAAATTACTCTTTTTGACTCTATGAAGAATTGAGTTGTAATTTTGATGGGGATTGCATTGAATATGTAGATTGCTTTGGGCAAGATGGTCATTTTTACAATAATAATCCTGCCAAACAATCAGCATGGGAGGTCTTTCCATCTTCTGAGATCTTCAATTTCTTTCTTCAGAGGCTTGAAGTTCTTGTCATACAGATCTTTCATTGCTTAGTTAGAGTCACACCAAGGTATTTTATGTTACTTGTGACTATAGTGAAGGGTGTCATTTCCCTAATTTCTTTTTCAGCCTGTGTATCCTTTGAGTACAGGAAGGCTACTGATTTGTTTGAGTTAATTTTATATCCAGCCACTTTGCTGAAGTTGTTTATCAGGCTTAAGGGTTCTCTGATGGAACTTTTGGGGTCACTTAAATATACTATTATATCATCTGCAAATAGTGATATTTTACTTCTCCCTTTCCACTTTGTATCCCTTTGACCTCCTTTTGTTGTCTGATTGCTCTCCTAGGACTTCAAGAATTATATTGAATAGGTAGAGAGAGAGTGGGCAGCCTTGTCTAGTCCCTGATTTTAGAAAGATTGCTTCAAGTTTCTCTCCATTTAGTTTGATGTTGGCTACTGGTTTGCTGTATATTGCTTTTACTATGTTTAGGTATGGGCCTTGATTCCTGATCTTTCCACAACTTTTAACATGAAGGGGTGTTGAATTTTGTCAAACGCTTTTTCAACATCTAATGGGATGACCATGAGAATTTTTTCTTTGAATTTGTTTATATAGTGGATTATGTTGATGGATTTCTGTATATTGAACCATCCCTGAATCCCTGGGATGAAGCATCCTTGATCATGATGGATGATCATTTTGATATGTTCTTGGATTTGGTTGGCAAGAATTTTATTGAGGATTTTTGTGTTGATATTTATAAGGGAAATTGGTCTGAAGTTCTCTTTCTTGGTGGGGTCTTTGTGTGGTTTATATATAAACATCATTGTGGGTTCATAGAAGGAATTGGGTAGTGTTCCTTCTGTTTCCATTTTGTGGAATAGTTTGGACTGTATTTGTATTAGGTTTTCTATAAGGGTCTGATAGAACTATCCACTAAACCCATCTGTTCCTGGGCTGTTTTTAGTTGGAAGCCTTTTAATGACTGCTTCTATTTCTTTAGGAGTTATGGGGTTGTTCAGATGGTTTATCTGATCCTGATTTAACTTTGGTACCTGGTATCTGACTAGAAAATTGTCCATTTCATTCCAATTTCACAGTTTTGTTGAGTATAGGCATTTATAGTAGGATCTGATTTTTTTTTTAATTTTCTCAGAGTTTGTTGTTATATCTCACTTTTCATTTCTGATTTTGTTAAAATTCTGGCAAACCGAATCCAAGAGCACGTCAAAACAATCATCCACCATGATCAAGTAGGCTTCATCCCAGGCATGCAGGGATGGTTTAATATAAGGAAAACCATCAATGTGATCCATTATATAAACAAACTGAAAGAACAAAACCACATGATCATTTCATTGGATGCTAAGAAAGCATTTGACAAAATTCAACACCCCTTCATGATAAAAGTCCTGGAAAGAATAGGAATTCAAGGCCCATACCTAAACATAGTAAAAGCCATATACAGCAAACCAGTGGCTAACATTAAACTAAATGGAGAGAAACTTGAAGCAATCCCACTAAAATCAGGGACTAGACAAGGCTGCCACTCTCTCCTACTTATTCAATATAGTTCTTGAAGTTCTAGCCAACAATCAGACAACAAAAGGAGGTCAAGGGATACAGATCGGAAAAGGAAAGTCAAAATATCACTATTTGCAGATGATATGATAGTATATTTAAGTGATCCCAAAAGTTCCACCAGAGAACTACTAAAGCTGATAAACAACTTCAGCAAAGTGGCTGGGTATAAAATTAACTCAAATAAATCAGTAGCCTTCCTCTACAAAAAGAAACAAGCCGAGAAAAATGGGGAAACGACACCCTTCATAATGTGACCCAAATAATATAAAAGTACCTCAGTGTGACTTTAACCATGCAAGTAAAAGATTTGTACAATAAGAACTTCAAGACTCTGAAGAAAGAAATTGAAGAAGATCTCAGAAGATGGAAAGATCTCCCATCCTCATGGATTGGCAGGGTTAATATAGTAAAAATGGCCATTTTGCCAAAAGCGATCTACAGATTCAATGCAATCCCCATCAAAATACCAATCCAATTCTTCAAAGAGTTAGACAGAACAATTTGCAAATTCATCTGGAATAACAAAAAACCCAGGATAGCTAAAACTATCCTCAACAATAAAAGGACTTCAGGGGGAATCACTATCCCTGAACTCAAGCAGTATTACAGAGCAATAGTGATAAAAAACTGCATGGTATTGGTACAGAGACAGACAGATAGACCAATGGAATAGAATTGAAGACCCAGAAATGAACCCACACACCTATGGTCACTTGATTTTTTTTGACAAAGGCCAAAACCATCAATGGAAAAAGATAGCATTTTCAGCAAATGGTGCTGGTTCAACTGGAGGTCAACATGTAGAAGAATGCAGATCGATCCATGCTTATCACCCTGTACAAAGCTTAAGTCCAAGTGGATCAGGACCTCCACATCAAACCAGACACACTCAAACTAATAGAAGAAAAACTAGGGAAGCATCTGGAACACATGGGCACTGGAAAAAAATTTCCTGAACAAAACACCAATGGCTTATGCTCTAAGATCAAGAATCAAACAAATGGGATCTCATAAAACTACAAAGCTTCTGTAAGGCAAAGGACACTGTGGTTAGGACAAAACGGCAACCAACAGATTGGGAAAAGATCTTTACCAATCCTACAACAGATAGAGGCCTTATATCCAAAATATACAAAGAACTCAAAAAAGTTAGACCATGGGGAGACAAATAACCCTATTAAAAATGGGGTTCAGAGCTAAACAAAGAATTCACAGCTGAGGAATGCTGAATGGCTGAGAAACACCTAAAGAAATGTTCAACATCTTTAGTCATAAAGGAAATGCAAATCAAAACAACCCTGAGATTTCATCTCACACCAGTCAGAATGGCTAAGATCAAAAACTCGGGTGACAGCAGATGCTGGAGAGGATGTGGAGAAAGAGGAACACTCCTCCATTGTTGGTGGGATTGCAGACTGGTACAACCATTCTGGAAATCAGTCTGGAGGTTCCTCAGAAAATTGGACATTGAACTGCCTGAGGATCAGCTATACCTCTCTTGGGCATATACCCAAAAGATGCCCCAACATATAAAAAAGACACGTGCTCCACTATGTTCATAGCAGCCTTATTTATAATAGCCAGAAGCTGGAAAGAACCCAGATGCCCTTCAACAGAGGAATGGATACAGAAAATGTGGTACATCTACACAATGGAATATTACTCAGCTATCAAAAACAACGACTTTATGAAATTCGTGAGCAAATGGTTGGAACTGGAAAATATCATCCTGAGTGAGCTAACCCAATCACAGAAAAACATACATGGTATGCACTCATTGATAAAGTGGCTATTAGCCCAAATGCTTGAATTACCCTAGATGCCTAGAACAAATGAAACTCAAGGCGGATGATCAAAATGTGAATGCTTCCTCCTTCTTTAAAAGGGAACAAGAATACCCTTGGCAGGGAAGAGAGAGGCAAAGATTAAAACAGAGACTGAAGGAACACCCATTCAGAGCCTGCCCACATGTGGCCCATACATATACAGCCACCCAATTAGACAAGATGGATGAAGCAAAAAAGTGCAGACCGACAGGAGCCGGATGTAGATCTCCTGAGAGACACAGCAGAATACAGCAAATACAGGCGAATGCCAGCAGCAAACCACTGAACTGAGAATAGGACCCCCGTTGAAGGAATCAGAGAAAGAACTGGAAGAGCTTGAAGGGGCTTGAGACCCCATATGTACAACAATGCCAAGCAACCAGAGCTTCCAGGGACTAAGCCACTACCTAAAGACTATACATGGACTGACCCTGGACTCTGACCTCATAGGTAGCAATGAATATCCTAGTAAGAGCACCAGTGGAAGGAAGCCCTGGGTCCTGCTAGACTGAACCCCAGTGAACTAGACTGTTGGGGGGGGCGGCAATGGGGGAGGGTGGGGAGGGGACACCCATAAGGAAGGGGAGGGGGGATGTTTGCCGGAAACCCGGAAGAATAACACTTTTCGAAATGTATGTAAGAAATGCTCAAGTTAATTAAAAAAAAAAAAAAACTGAAAAAAAAAAGAAAAAAAGAAGGAGTGGGAGCATCTGCATTTTGGTCATCCTTCTTCTTGAGCTTTCCATGGTCTGTGGATTGCATCTTGGGTAATTCAGGCTTTTTGGCTAATCTCCACTTGTCAATGAGTGCACACCAAGTGTGTTTTTCTGTGATTGAGTTACGCAGTCAGGATGATACTTTATAGTTCATTCCATTTGCCTATGAATTTCAGGAAGTCATTGTTTTTGATGGCTGAGTAGTACTCCATTGTGTAGATGTACATTTGTGACCTTTGGTTAGTATGGCTAAGGGTTTATCTGTCTTACTGATTTTCTCAAAGAACCAGCTCCTAGTTTTGTTGATTCTTTGTATAGTCCTTTTCGTTTCTACTTGGTTGATTTCAGCTCTGAGTTTGATTATTTTCTGTCCTCTTTGGTTTATTTATTTCTTTTTGTCCTAGAGCTTTTAGGTATGCTGTCAAGCTGCTCACATACGCTCTCTCCTATTTCTTTTTGCAGACACCCAGAGCTATGAGTTTTTCCCCTTAGTGGTGCTTTCATTGTGACTCAAAAGTTAGGTAATGTTGTATCTTCATTCTCATTAAATTTTAAGAAGTCTTTAATTGCTTTCTTTCTTTATTTCTTTCTTCACCAAGTTGTCATTGAGTAGAGCACTGTTCAACTTCCATGTATATGTGGGCTTTCTTTCATTATTGTTGTTATTGAAGACCAGTCTTAGTGGGTGGTGATCTGACAGGATACATGGAATTATTTCTATCTTCCTGTATCTGTTGAAACCTGTTTGTGACTGATTATATGGTCAATTTTGGAGAAGGTTCCATGAGGTGCTGAGAAGAAGATATACCCTTTCAATTTAAGATGGAATGTCCTATAAAGATCCCCTAAATCCATTTGATTCATAACTTCCATTAGTTTCCCATGTTTCTTTTTCTAAGTTCTGTTTCCATGATCTGTCCATTGATGAGAGTGAGGTGTTGAAATCTCCTATTATTATCATGTGAGGTGCAATGTGTACTTTGAGCTTTAGGACGTGGGTGCCCTTGCATTTAGAGCATAGATATTTAGGATTGAGAGTTCATCTTGGTGGATTTTTCCTTTCATGGATATGAAGTGTCCTTCCTTATCTTTTTTATTGACTTTTGGTTGATAGTGAATTTTATTTGATATTAGAATGGCAACTCCAGCTTGTTTCTTCAGGACATTTGCTTGGAAAGTTGTTTTCCAGCTATTTACTCTGAGGTAGTGTCTGTCTTTGTCTCTGAGGTGTGTTTCCTCCATGCAGCAAAATGCTGGGCCCTCTTTATGTATCCAGTCTATTAGTCTATGTCTTTTTATTGGGAAATTGAGTCCATTGATGTTAAGAGATATTAAGGAATAATGATTAGTGCTTCCCTTATTTTCATTATTACAGGTGGAATTATGTTTGTTTGCCTCTCTTTTGGTTTCATTGAAAGGATATTATATTCTTGCTTTCTGTACGGTGTAGTTTCTCTCCTTGTGTTTGAGTTTTCCATCTATTATCTTTTGTAGGGCTGCATTTGTAGAAAGACATTCTGTAAATTTGGTTTTGTCATGGAATATCTTGGTTTCTCCATCTATGATAATTGAGAGTTTTGCTGGATACAGTAACTTGGTTGGCATTGTTGTTCATATGGGGTCTCAAGCCCCTTCAAGCTTTTCCAGTCTTTTCTCTGATTCCTTCATCCCATTCTCAGTTCAGTGGATTGCTGCTGGCATTCGCCTATGTATTTGCAGGATTCTGGCTGTGTCTCTCAGGAGAGATCTACATCCGGTTCCTGTCGGCCTGAACTTCTTTGCTTCATCCATCTTATCTAATTGGGTGGCTGTATATGTATGGGCCACATGTGGGGCAGGCTCTGAATGGGTGTTCCTTCTGCCTCTGTTCTAAACTTTGCCTCCCTATTCCCTACCAAGGGTATTCTTGTTCCCTTTTTAAAGAAGGAGTGAAGCATTCGCATTTTGGTCATCAGTCTTGAGTTTCATGTGTTCTGTTCATCTAGGGTAATTCAAGCATTTGGGCTAATAGCCACTTGTCAATGAGTACATACCATGTGTGTTTTTCTGTGATTGGGTTACCTCACTCAGGATGATATTTTCCAGTTCCAACCATTTGCCTATGAATTTCATAAAGTCATTGTTTTTGATAGCTGAGTAATATTCATTGTGTAGATGTACCACATTTTTCTGTATCCATTCCTCTGTTGAAGGGCATCTGGGTTCTTTCCTTCTGGCTTTATAAAAAGGCTGCTATGAACATAGTGGAACACGTGTCTTTTTTTTATGTTGGGGCATCTTTTTATATATTCCCAAGAGAGGTATAGCTGGGTCCTCAGGTAGTTCAAAACAATTTTCTGAGGAACCTCAGACTTTTCCAGAATGGTTGTACCAGTCTTAATCCCACACCACAATGGAGGTGTTCCTCTTTCTCCACATCCTCTCAGCATCTCTGCTGTCACCCGAGTTTTTGATCTTAGCCATTCTGACTGGTGTGATGAAATCTCAGGGTTGTTTTGATTGCATTTCCTTTATGACTAAAGATGTTGAACATTTCATTAGGTTTTTCTCAGCCATTCGACATTCCTCACCTGTGAATTCTTTGTTTAGCTCTGAAGCCCATTTTTAATTGGGTTATTTGTCTCCCTGCGGTCTAACTTCTTGAGTTCTTTGTATATTTTGGATATAAGGCCTCTATCTGTTGTAGGATTGGTAAGGACATCTTTTCCCAATCTGTTTTGGTTGCCTTTTCCCTAACAACAGTGTCCTTTGCCTTACAAGCTTTTCAGTTTTTATGAGATCCCATTTGTGTTCTTGATCTTAGACCATAAGCCATTGGTGTTTTGTTCAGGAAATTTTCTCCAGTGCCCATGTGTTCGAGATGTTTCCCCACCTTTTCTTCTATTAGTTTGAGTGTATTGGGTTTGATGTGGAGGTCCTTGATCCACTTGGACTTAAGCTTTGTACAGGGTGATAAGCATGGATCAATCTGCATTCTTCTACATGTTGTCCTCCAGTTGAACCAGCACCATTTGCTGAAAATGCTATCTTTTTTCCATTGGATGGTTTTGGCTCCTTTGTCAAAAATCAAATGACCATAGGTGTGTGGGTTCATTTCTGGGTCTTTAATTCTATTCCACTGGTCTGTCTGTCTGTCTCTGAAATACCATGCAGTTTTATCACTGTTGCTCTGTAGCACTGCTTGAAAGGTTCAGGGATACATTCCCGAGGAAGTCCTTTTATCGTTGAGATAGTTTTAGCTATCCTGGGCATCACTTTCTTTAGGTTAGGGAAGTTTTCCTCTATAATTTGTTGAATATATTTACCGGCCCTTTAAGTTGGGAGTCTTCACTTTCTTCTATACCTATTATCCTTGGTTTGATCTTCTCATTGTCCTGCAATTTCCTGAAAATGTTTTGGGCTGGGAGCTTTTTTGTGTTAGTTATCTTTGACAGTTTTTTGATGTTTTGTATGGAATCTTCTGACTAGTAGATTTCTCTTTTTCTCTTGTATTCTGTTGTGATGCTTCCCCGACCCCTACTTCCTCTCAAATTCATGACCTCTTCTTTAATTATTACAGTAGGTGTTTGATTATTTGTTTTAAATTCCAGATGCGTTCACCTCATTTTGCTTGTTTTCCTGTAATACTTGGGGATTTTGTGTTTCTCTTTCAGGGACATGACAATGAAGATCAAACCTAAGGATAATAGGTATAGAGAAATTTTGTAGACTCTTTATCTAAAGAGTCTTTCTGAAATTTATACTCTCAGGTCAGCAAAAGGCTTACCTAATTTTGTGATGTTCTTGATATAGAACCATATTGCTAAAAGGACTTTTTTGGTTTTTCCCTGTTCTGTCTAGAGGATGCTATCTACAACAGGCATTGGAGTCCCATGATTCTTACAATCTTCTACCCTGTCTTCTGAAAATTTTCTTGGGGATTAAATTAAAAGCAGGCACATATTATAAATGTTGGGGGAATTATTTTAAGAATCCTATAATATAAATATTATAAAGTGATTCACTCCATAGTTATCAAATTTGCTACTCACTAATACTCTGTTAGTGATTAAATTTCACATATTGTAGCCAGTGACTACTTAAAAGTAAGGGTTGTGTTGTAGATGTGTGAGTCACAGTTGCACATCACACAGCCACTTGTTCCAAGCATTTTGATAAAATTTAGATATCCCTAATAGTCAATATTTGGTGAAAAACAATGTTCCTTTGATGAGAGATGAGAGCTGCACTTACACGGAAGTATAAAGATAAGTGTGATACAGTTAGAAAACTGTTAGAGTAAAATGTCAGTAATGCTTGCCTCTAGAGTTGACAACCTCTCCAGCACAGAATGCTGTCTAGTTGCACTAAAATACATGGATTCCTTCTCTAGGACTATTTTTCTGGAATGGGGTTCATTTTGTTGGTTCAATATGAGTAGATATGCAATGGCTGGTTAATGAAATGTTGGAACTCCTCACTGAAATGCAAATGAAATAAGTGTTTAAGAGTCTTCAGTGGAATGGCTAAGATCAAAAACTCAGGTGACAACAGATGCTGGTGAGGACTGGAGAAAAGGAACACTCCTCCATTGTTTGGTGGGATTACAGACTGGTACAACCATTCAGGAAATGAGTCTGGAGGTGCCTCAGAAAAGTGGACATTATACACCTGAGGATCCAGCTATACCTCTTGGGCATATACCCAAAAAGATGCCCCAACATATAACAAAGACACGTGCTCCACTATGTTCATCGCAGCCTTATTTATAATAGCCAGAAGCTGGAAAGAACCCAGATGCCCTTCAACAGAGGAATGGATACAGAAAATGTGGTACATCTACACAATGGAATATTACTCAGCTATCAAAACAATGACTTTATGAAATTCGTAGGCAAATGGTTGGAACTGGAAAATATCATCCTGAGTGAGCTAACCCAATCACAGAAAGACATACATGGTATGTACTCATTGAC
This sequence comes from Rattus rattus, assembly GCF_011064425.1. Taxonomy (NCBI): domain Eukaryota; kingdom Metazoa; phylum Chordata; class Mammalia; order Rodentia; family Muridae; genus Rattus; species Rattus rattus. The sequence continues at coordinate 115,651,874 of NC_046156.1, forward strand.
AAGTGGCTATTAGCCCAAATGCTTGAATTACCTAGATGAACAGAACACAGGAAAGCTCAAGACTGATGACCAAAATGCAATACTTCATAACTAACTTTAAAAGGGAACAAGAGCCCCTTGGTAGGGAATAGGGGAGGCAAAGTTTAGAAACAGAGGCAGAAAGACACCATTCAGAGCTCCTGCACATGCCCATACATATACAACCCCAATTAGATAAGATGGATGAAACAAAGAAGTTCAGGCGACAGGAACCGGATGTAGATCTCTCCTGAGAGACACAGCCAGAATCCTGCAAATACATAGGCGAATGCCAGCAGCAATCCACTGAACTGAGAATGGGATGAAGGAATCAGAGAAAAGACTGGAAAAGCTTGAAGGGGCTTGAGACCCCATATGAACAACAATGCCAACCAAGTTACTGTATCCAGCAAACTCCCTCAATTATCATGATGGAGAAACCAAGATATTCATGACAAAAACCAAATTTACAGAATGTCTTTTCACAAATGCAGCCCTACAAGATAATAGATGGAAAACTCAACACAGGAGAGAAACTACACCGTAGAAAGCAAGCAAATATAATATCCTTTCAATGAAACCAAAAGAGAAAAACAAACATAATTCCACCTAATAATGAAAATAAGGGAAGCACCAATCATTATTCCAATATCTCTTAACATCAATGGACTCAATTTCCCAATAAAAAGACATAGACTAACAGAATGGATACATAAAGAGGACCCAGGCGTACAGGAAACACACCTCAGAGACAAAGACAGACATTACTCTCAGAGTAAATAGCTGAAATAACTCTTCAAGCAAATGTCCTGAAGAAACAAGCTGAGTTGCCATTCTAATATCAAATAAAATTACTATCAACTCAAAAGTCAATAAAGATAAGTGAAGGACCTTCATATCCATGAAAGGAAAAATCCACCAAGATGAACTCTCAATCCTAAATATCTATGCTCTAAATGCAAGGGCACCCACGTCCTAAAGCTCAAAGTACACATTGCACCTCACATGATAATAATAGGAGATTTCAACACCTCACTCTCATCAATGGACAGATCATGGAAACAGAACTTAAGCAGAAACATAGGGAAACTAATGGAAGTTATGAATCAAATGGATTTAGGGGATCTTTATAGGACATTCCATCTTAAATTGAAAGGGTATATCTTCTTCTCAGCACCTCATGGAACCTTCTCCAAAATTGACCATATAATCAGTCACAAACAGGTTTCAACAGATACAGGAAGATAGAAATAATTCCATATCCTGTCAGATCTTACCCACTAAGACTAATCTCAATAACAACAACAATAATGAAAAGAAAGCCCACATATACATGGAGGTTGGTGCTCTACTCAATGACAACTCTGGTGAAGAAAGAAATAAGAAAGAAAGCAATTAAAGACTTCTTAAAATTTAATGAGAATGAAGATACAACATTACCTAACTTTTGAGTCACAATGAAAGCACCACTAAGGGGAAAAACTCATAGCTCTGGGTGTCTGCAAAAAGAAATAGGAGAGAGCGTATGTGAGCAGCTTGACAGCATACCTAAAAGCTCTAGGACAAAAAGAAATAAATAAACCAAAGAGGAGAAGAAAAATAATCAAACTCAGAGCTGAAATCAACCAAAGTAGAAACGAAGGACTATACAAAGAATCAACAAAACAGGGAGCTGGTTCTTTGAGAAAATCAATAAGATGAGATAAACCCTTAGCCATACCAACCAAAGGTCACAAATGTACATCCACATAATGGAGTACTACTCAGCCATCAAAAACAATGACTTCCTGAAATTTTAGGCAAATGGAATGAACTATAAGTATCATCCTGACCAAGTAACTCAATCACAGAAAACACACTTGGTGTGCACTCATTGACAGAGTGGAGATTAGCCAAAAAGCCTGAATTACCCAAGATGCAATCCACAGACCATGGAAAGCTCAAGAAGAAGGATGACATAAATGTAGATGCTCCCACTCCTTCTTTTTTTCTTTTTTTTTTTCAGTTTTTTTTTTTTTTAATTAACTTGAGTATTTCTATATACATTTAATTATTTCCCTTTTCCGGTTTCAAACATCCCCCTCCCCCTCCCCTTCCTATAGGTGTTCCCCCTCCCACCTCCCCATTACTTTCCACAACAGTCTAGTTGGGGTTCAGTCTTAGCAGGGCCAGGGCTTCCCCCTTCCCACTGGTGCTCTTACTAGGATATTCATTGCTACCTATGAGGTCAGAGTCAGGGTCCAGTCCATGTATAGTCTTTAGGTAGTGGCTTAGTCCTGGAGCTCTGGTTGCTTGGCATTGTTGTACATATGGGGTCTCGAGCCCCTTCAAGCTCTTCAGTTCTTTCTCTGATTCCTTCAGCGGGGGTCCCGTTCTCAGTTCAGTGGTTTGCTGCTGGCGTTCGCCTCTGTATTTGCTGTATTCTGGCTGTGTCTCTCAGGAGGATCTACACTTCTGCACTTCTTTGCTTCATCCATCTTGTCTAATTGGGTGGCTATATATATAGGGGCCACATGTGGGGCAGGCTCTGAATGGGTGTTCCTTCAGTCTCTGTTTTAATCTTTGCCTCTCTCTTCCCTGCCAAAGGGTATTCTAGTTCCTTTTAAAGAAGGGTGAAGCATTCACATTTTGATCATCCGTCTTGAGTTTCATTTGTTTCTAGGCATCTAGGGTAATTCAAGCATTTTGGGCTAATAGCCACTTATCAATGAGTGCATACCATGTGTGTTTTCTGTGATTAGGTTAGCTCACTCAGGATGATATTTTCAGTTCAACCATTTGCCTCAAATTTCATAAAGTCATTGTTTTTGATAGCTGAGTAATATTCCATTGTGTAGATGTACCACATTTTCTGTATCCATTCCTCTGTTGAAGGGCATCTGGGTTCTTTCCAGCTTCTGGCTATTATAAATAAGGCTGCTTCTATGAACATAGTGGAACACGTGTCTTTTTATATGTTGGGGCATCTTTTGGGTATATGCCCAAGAGGTATAGCTGGATCCTCAGGCAGTTCAATGTCCAATTTTCTGAGGAACCTCAGACTGATTTCAGAATGGTTGTACCAGTCTGCAACCCCACCAACAATGGAGGTGTTCCTCTTTCTCCACATCCTCTCCAGCATCTGCTGTCACCTGAGTTTTTGATCTTAGCCATTCTGACTGGTGTGAGGTGAAATCTCAGGGTTGTTTTGATTTGCATTTCCCTTATGACTAAAGATGTTGAACATTTCTTTAGGTGTTTCTCAGCCATTCGGCATTCCTCAGCTGTGAATTCTTTGTTTAGCTCTGAACCCCATTTTTAATAGGGTTATTTGTCTCCCTGCGGTCTAACTTCTTGAGTTCTTTGTATATTTTGGATATAAGGCCTCTATCTGTTGTAGGATTGGTAAAGATCTTTTCCCAATCTGTTGGTTGCCATTTTGTCCTAACCACAGTGTCCTTTGCCTTACAGAAGCTTTGCAGTTTTATGAGATCCCATTTGTCGATTCTTGATCTTAGAGCATAAGCCATTGGTGTTTTTGTTCTGGAAATTTTTCCAGTGCCCATGTGTTCAGATGCTTCCCTAGTTTTTCTTCTATTAGTTTGAGTGTGTCTGGTTTGATGTGGAGGTCCTTGATCCACTTGGACTTAAGCTTTGTACAGGGGTGATAAGCATGGATCAATCTGCATTCTTCTGCATGTTGACCTCAGTTGAACCAGCACCATTTGCTGAAAATGCTATCTTTTTCCATTGGATGGTTTGGCTCCTTTGTCAAAAAATCAAGTGACCATAGGTGTGTGGGTTCATTTCTGGGTCTTCAATTCTATTCCATTGGTCTATCTGTCTGTCTCTAAAATTTTTACTATGCAGTTTTATCACTATTGCTCTATAATACTGCTTGAGTTCAGGGATAGTGTTCCCCTTGAAGTCCTTTTTATTGTTGAGTATAGTTTTAGCTATCCTGGGTTTTGTTATTCAGATGAATTTGCAAATTGTTCTGTTTAACTCTTTGAAAAATTGGATTGATATTTTGATGGGGATTGCATTGAATCTGTAGATCGCTTTTTGGTAAAATGGCCATTTTTACTATATTAATCCTGCCAATCCATGAGCATGGGAGATCTTTTTCCACCTTCTGAGGTCTTCTTCAATTTCTTTCTTCAGTGTCTTGAAGTTCTTATTGTAAAATCGTTTTACTTTGCATGGTTAAAGTCACACCAGGTATTTATATTATTTGGGGTATTATGAAGGGTGTCGTTTCCTAATTTCTTTCCTAGGCTTGTTTCTCTTTTTGTAGAGGAAGGCTACTGATTTATTTGAGTTAATTTTTATACCCAGCCACTTTGTTGAAGTTGTTTATCAGCTTTAGTAGTTCTCTGGTGGAACTTTTGGGATCACTTAAATATACTATCATATCATCTGCAAATAGTGATATTTTGACTTCTTCTTTTCCGATCTGTATCCCTTGACCTCCTTTTGTTGTCTGATTGTCTGGCTAGGGAACTTCAAGAACTATATTGAATAAGTAGGGAGAGAGTGGGCAGCCTTTCTAGTCCCTTGATTTTGGTGGGATTGCTTCAAGTTTCTCTCCATTTAGTTTAATGTTTTAGTAACTGGTTTGCTGTATATGGCTTTTTACTATGTTGAGGCATGGGCCTTGAATTCCTATTCTTTCCAGGACTTTTATCATGAAGGTGTTGAATTTTTGTCAAATGCTTTCGCATCTAATGAAATGATCATGTGGTTTTGTTCTTTCAGTTTGTTTGTATAATGGATCACATTGATGGTTTTTTCCTTATTAAACCATCCCTGCATGCCTGGGATGAAGCCTACTTGGATCATGAGGGATGATTGTTTGACGCTCTTGGATTCGGTTTGCCAGAATTTTAACAAATCAGAAATGAAAAAGTGAGATACAACAACAAACTCTGAGAAAATTAAAAAAAATCCAGATCCTACTATAAATGCCTATACTAACAAAACTGAAATTGGAATGAAATGGACAATTTTCTAGTGAATACCAGGTACCAGTTAAATCAGATCAGATAAACCATCTGGAACAACCCTATAACTCTAAAGAAATAAAGCAGTCATTAAAGGCTTCCAACTAAAAACAACCAGGTAGATGGGTTTTGGTGGATAGTTCTATCAGACCCTTATGAAAACCTTATACAAATACAGTCCAAACTATTCCAACAAAATGGAAACAGAAGGAACACTACCCAATTCCTTCTATGAACCCAATGATGTTTTATATAAACCACAAAAGGCCACCAAGAAAGAGAACTTCAGACCAATTTCCTTATAAATATCAACACAAAATCCTCAATAAATTCTTGCCAACCGTCCAAGAACGCATAAAATGATCATCCATCATGATCAAGGATGCTTCATCAGGGATTCAGGGATGGTTCAATATACGAAATCCATCAACAATCCACTATATAAACAAATTCAAGAAAAATTCTCATAGTCGTATGATCCTTGAAAAAGCGTTTGACAAAATTCAGCACCCCTTCATGATAAAAGTCTTGGAAAGATCATAAATTCAAGGCCCATACCTAAATATAGTAAAAGCAATATACAGCAATCCAGTAGCCAACATCAAACTAAATGGAGAGAAACTTGAAGCAACCCCAGTAAAATCGGACTAGATAAGGCTGCCCACTCTCTAGGGGCACTTCTATTCAATATAGTCCTCGAAGTCCTAGCCAGAGCAATCAGACAACAAAAGGAGGTCAAAGGGATACAAATAGGAAGAAGTCAAAATATCACTATTTGCAGATGATATGATAGTATACTTAAGTGACCCCAAAAATTCCACCAGAAACTCCTAAACATGATAAACAACTTCAGTAATGTGGCTGGTTATAAAATTAACTCAAATAAATAAGTAGCCTTCTCCTACTCAAAGGATAAACAGGCTGAGAAAGAAGTTAGGGAAATGATACCCTTCATAGTTTGTGACTACAAATAACATAAAGTACCTCGGTGTGACTCTAACCAAGCAAGTGAAAGATCTGTATGACAAGAATTTTAAGTCTCTGGAGAAAGAAATCTAAAGAAGATCTCAGAAGATGGAAAGATCTCCCATGCTCATGGATTGGCAGGATTAATATTACTCAAAAATTGCTCATATTCAATGCAATTCCCATCAAAATTCAACTCAATTCTTCATAGACTTAGAAAGAGCAATTTGAAAATTCATTTGGAATAAAAAAAAACCCAAGATGGCAAAAAATATTCTCAACAGTAAAGTACTTCTGGAGGAATCACCATTCCTGACCTCAAACTGTATTCCAGAACAATGGTGATAAATACTGTATGGTGTTGGTACAGAGACAGGTAGGTAGACCAGTGGAATAGAATTGAAGACCTAGAAATGGAGCTAAAACCATTCAGTGGGAAAAAGATAGCATTTTCAACAAATGGTGCTAGTGGTCAGTTTGTAGAAGAATGCAAATCAATCCATTCTTATTGACTTATACAAAGCTCAAGTCCAAGTGGATCTTGGACCTCCACATAAAACCAGATAAACTCAAACTAATAGAAGAAAAAAGTGGGAAGAACATTGAACATGTGAGACTGGCAAACCTCTGAACAAAACACCAATGTCTTGTGCTCTAAGATCAGAATTGACAAATGGGTTATCCTTAAAATTGCAAGCTTCTGTAGCAAGGATACTCTCATTAGGACAAAATGGCAACTATTAAATTGGGAAAAGAACTTACCAATCCAACATCTGATAGAGGGCTAGTCCAATATATACTAAAACTCAAAGACTCCAGAAAGCCAAATAACTCTACTAAAAATGGGGTCCAGAGAAAAACAAAGAATTTTCAACTGAGGAATATCAAATGGCTGAGAAGTACCTAAAGAAATGTTCAACATCCTTAGTCATCAGGGAAAAGCAAATCAAAACAACCCTGAGATTTTACCTTGTGCTAGTCGGAATGGCTAAGACCAAAACCTCAGGTGACAACAGATGATGGCGAAGATGTGGAAAAAGAGGAACACTCCTCCATTGTTGGTGGGATTGCAAGCTGGTACAACCATTCTGGAAATCAGTCTGAAAGTTCTTCAGAAAATTTAACATAGTACTATCTGAAGACCCAGCTATACCACTCCTGGGCATATACCCAAAAGATGCTCCAACATATAAAAAGGACACATGCTCCACTATGTTTATAGCAGCCTTTTTATCATAGCCAGAAGCTGGAAAGAACCCAGATGTCCTTAATTGAGGAATGGATTCAGAAAATATTGTACATCTGTACAATGGAGTACTACTCAGCTATTAAAAGCAATGACTTTATGAAATTCATAGGCAAATGGATGGAACTAGAAAAAAATCATCCTGAGTGAGGTAACCCAATTACGAAAAAACATACATGGTATACACCCTCTGATAAGTGGATATTAGCCCAAAAGCTGGGATTACCCAAGATACAATTCTCAGACCACATTTAGCTCAAGAAGAAGGATGATCAAAGTGCAGATGCTTCACTCCTTCTTAAAAGGGGAAACAAAAATATTCATAAGAGGAGATATGAAGACAAAGTTTGGAGCAGAGACTGGAAGGAATGGCCCTTTCAGTGTCTTCCCAACCTGGAATCCACCCATATACATCACAGCCATCAAACCGGGACAGTAGTACTACTGATGCTAAGAAATGCATGCTGGCAGGAGAGCCTGACATAGCACAAACGAGGCTCTGCCAAAGTCTGACAGCAAATATGAGGCGAATCCTCCACATCCAGCCATTGAACTGAGAACAGGGTCCCCATTGGAGGAGTTAGAGAAAAGGATTGGAAAAGAGCTGAAGGGTTTGCAACCCCATAAGAACCTGCTCATACCAATCAACCAGAGCTCCAGGGACTAAACCACTACCCAAAGAGTACACATGGACAGGCCATGGCTCCAGCTGCATATGTAGCAGAGGATGGCCTTATTAGGCACCAAAGGAGGAGAAACCCTTGGTCCTGCCAGGCTGGACCTCCTCCAGTGTGGGGATTGTGGTCAGGGAGGCCTGTGAAGATATGGAGTGGTTAGGTAGAATGGGATAATGTTTGAAATGTAAATTTTAAAAACAGTAAAAGAAAATGTAAAAAAAAAAAAAGAATAGTTGTGGGAAATGTTAACTGCTTTTTTCTGTACTACCTGCTAAGCCATTTTGGGACCTACTTTGAATGATCTGATCAGCTAGGTTCTGAAACTGAGTCCCTGTGTTCTTTTAAGTGAGTTGTTAGGGTTGAAATAACAGATGAGAAACCAGGACCTAAGAAATCTGAACATAGGTCAGATGTACAACTTTCTGGAAGCTGCAGAGAACATAGCTCAGATGTACGCTTGAGCTGCAGAGGTGAAATCCAGGTGTGGAGTCTGCATGTTGGAGAGCTCACGTTCTAGCATAGAGTCATAGGGAACCACTGTAAGCGGGCTGTTGTCTTGACAGAGGCCTTGAAGAATATTCGAGGCAGCAGATGAGCAAAAGTAAGACTGGGTTAAGTCTGTGCAGAGATAATGAGAATGGACATATTTCCTGCTAAGGGTCAGTGGGAGGTGTGAGATTCAGCTACCATCTCTTTCCAGCCCACTTTTCCATGGGATTCTGGGATACTAGAGAGCGAAGGAAGAAATGATGATTCCACTGTGGTTGGGTTTGAGTGTTGGCTTGCATTTGTGGCCATCACCCGTGCTGGGATGGTGTGGTTACATTTAGGACACCTTTACCTTTAAGTGATTTGGTGATTTGTTGGCTCACCAAAGTAGACTAAGAATAATCTCTTTGTTCTGTAGATATCCATCTGATTGATGAATATAAATACCTTTCTCTTTGGGTAAAGTTTAAAGCAATATATGAAGGGTGTCCATTGACAAGAGAAAAGCTGGAGCAATTTGTGGTGGTTATTGTCGAACTGCCTTATGATGTTTGCTGAGTACCTTAAACTGACTTCAGGTTTATTTAAAAAGAAAAAACAGGCAACTGGAATTTAATACATCCATGCATTGATATAACATTAAAATCAGTATACGTAATCAAAAGATTAATTTACAATAGCAGTAAAAGGTTTATGAAGATAAATGTCTTTAACATCTAATTTTAATGCTAACCTAAGTGTTTATTAATTCTTTGTTTCCATCATGTATCCCGTCCTACTTATCTCCCCTTTATATCCTCATAACTGTTCATCCTTGCAACCTCCTCACAAAATAGTACATTACAGTACAGTATTACAAAGCATAGAAAACATCCATTTTTGGGAGCTGTGGTGTCACACTGTGTCCCAACTATCCCTCTGTCCGCACATGTTTACCTGCAAATGTACATTGTAATGAGTCAGTCATTGGTGTGGTTTTAGTCTGTCTTCTGTGACACCATCAATAGTGGATCCTCATCAGGACTCACTGGTTATCCTGTTGTTTGCCTGGGCTCTGGAGATCCTACAGTTTTGGATCAGCAGGACTGGCCTTCAGGAGTTCAACTCTTCACAAGTAGTATAGATTTTGTAGTGGGCCAACTCAGAGCCCTGGATCTGGGCCTGGATATATCATGTGTTCTAACACAAACACCTTTGCAAAGCTAAGTCTCCCTCCTTTGATACAGAATGTTTTAGCAACGAAGTCAAATCCCATTTAGATAAAGTTTACTTGCACAGACAGAATATTAAGGTAAAAGCAAGTTGTTAACATCATTTCTGCAAGACTAAGTGGGTGCGTGGCATACTTCTAGATAGCATCAACAGCAACTATTTTTAGGGGTATAAGTTGAGATTTCATTTTGAATAAATTAGATTTGAAACCTCCACGTTGAAACCAGCTTGGCAGACTCTCATCATGGCCACCACTCATGCTATTATGTAAGAAACCCGAGAGAAAAATATTCCCCATGCATTTTTAAAATGCCCACAGTGACATTCAATGATATTTAGTCATGTCAACACAATCTTAATCTCTTTAGCTGAAATGCTATTTGAGGAGCAGCCATGCCAACTTGCCTGTACAGTGATTTCTCCCCAGGTCTCTGGCTTCTCCCTTCAAGACCATGAATTTGATACCAGCCCAAAGAATATCTCTATAATATAGAGCTATAACAAATATCTTTCAAAATATGTGACCTATACACTGTGTGCTTGATACACTCCAGTTTCTCCTTTCCATGGTAGGTGAAATTATATATCACTCCAGTGATAGATTGGCCTAGTAACGAGGCTTGCTCCTGCTTGAAGCTATGAAAAAATACAATAATAATATGGAAAAATAGTAATATGGAAAAAATAATAATTTCTTTTAAAGATTTATTGAGTGTATGCCATGTGCCTAAAGACTTCGGTGTAACCCTTCCTCATCAATAGTTTATGATCTTGTTGGGGAAGCAGGACTGTAAATAGGTCATTGAGATAGGAAGGAATGAGTTTAGTGCAGAAACAAGAATGAGATGCTGTGAGAGGCCAGAAAAGACTTTGATTCAGTGTTGGAGACTATGAAATGTCCAGTTGAGGCCAGAGAGACAGCTCAGTGCTTGCTGCTCTTGCAGAGGACCTAAGTTCAATTCCCAGAACCCAAAATAGATGACTCTACCTCCCGGAACATGACACCTTTTTCTGGCTTCCAAACATACCGGTACTCACACTCACATGCACATACGTTCCCCAACTCCCCACATGCATACACATAATTAAAAGTAAACACATAAAAAACATGATTAGTGTTCACTAAGAATGTTTTAAAGAGCAGGAACTTCTAAACCATGACCCTGAAATGTGTAGAGGTTCAGCTAAATCTGCCTTTGATGTGTTGCTTTGTTCACTAATTACTAAATGGAAATAATCAAAGCTCTGTTATAACAATCCTCATCAGAGAAATAGTGCCAACATTATCAGGACCTGTAGAAAATAATCAAATTTATTGATGTTTTCTGTGACAGGACATTGTATTATTTCTGTGAATGGAATTCCTAGGAAGAAGCAATCCACACTGTTAATGATGCTACAAGGTGGACTAGTTCATTGGACTTTATGACCGTAGAAAGTTGGAATGTTATAGATCCAGAGCCAAATTATTGTATGCTGTCTTGAGTCTCAAGACAGTGGACAGTGTCTTGCCCTTCACTGTCCACCTCTATGTCTGACCTAACATCCTTATGATTATCACATGAAATTCTACAGCTTATAATAATTTAACTGACAGTTGGCTTCTACCAACCAAAAGCTAAGATTGTTCTCAAGCAGCGTCTAAAACCTACAGCAGTGCTCCTAGATTTTCTGTAATCTGCCTACACCCTGCTCCCACCCAAGTATGTGAAAATGGGTTGGTTTGTAACTTTCTGTTCTATAACTTTAAACAGCACTTTACAGGACTGTTAAACACATTGGAAAACAATATTTGGGGTAATGTGCATCTGCATTCCTGGGCCCTAGGCACTTAATACTTACATGCCAGAGTATTTCTTCTTTTTCTTTGAGATAGGAATTCTGCATAGGAACTTTCTACAAAAGCCTTATCAGAGACAGAAAAGTATTCTGAATAAAATGTAAGTCTTTGCCTGAAGATCCTTGAATGTTGTTACTTACAAGGGGTGATGCCTCTGGACTCAGTGACTCATTGAGCAGTATAGATTCGATGATTAGTTGACAATCTGGAACATGCTGTTCACAGATATAAAATAACTTAAATGTACTCAGTGTGCTTTTAATAAAACACAAGGATCCAGAGGCTTTGTAGCATCCTCCCTTGTCCTAAACACACGAGGATTTCACAGATGCAGGCAGTGTGAAACACCTAAAATCTACCAGGAATAGAAGTACATAGCAAACACATTCAAAGTGCTCACCCTTAAACAAACAGATTTGTCTACAGGAGGCCTGGGTGGCAGAGAACAAAGCTCTAAGACAAATGCTAATCTGTAGGATGCATATTGAAAGTAAGACTAGTCCTGAGCCTCACAGGGCAGCAGGGTTCATTCCTGTTTCCACAATTGTTCTCCTCCAGTCTACCACCCCAAACTAAGACATGGTCTTTTTTTCTGTCCATTATTCTTTTACAACTGCATTTTATTATGCAAGCATCTCACTAAAGAGAGCTGTGAACCTGGACAAAGACCACAGAAAGCTCTGTGGCCAAATCCTAGGGGAAGCTCTTATAAGGCCTGGCCGGTCTCTACTCTTTTTCTTTTTTTCTTAGCATTTTTTTATTGGATACTTTATGTATTTACATTTCAAATGTTATCCCTTTTCCTGGTTTCCCTACTGGAACCATTGCTATCCCATCCCCCTTCCCCCTGCTTCTATGAGGAAGCTCCCCCTCCCACCTACCCACTCCCACCTCACCATCCTGGTATTCCCCTATACTGGGGTATCAAGCCTTCACAGGACCAAGGACCTCTCCTCCTGTTGATGCTAGACAATGCCATCCTCTGCTACATATGCAGCTGGAGCCATGGGCCTCTTCATGTGTACTGTTTGGTTGGTGGGAGCTCTGGGGGGCGGTCTGGTTGATAGATATTGTTGTTCTTCTATGGGGTTGCAAACCCCTTCAGCTCCTTCAGTCCTTTCTCTAACTCACCATTGGGGTCCCCATGCTCAGTCCAATGGTAAGCTGTGAGCATCCACCTCTGTATTTGTCAGACTCTGACAGAGCCTCTCAGGAGACAGCTATAACAGACTCCTGTCAGTAAGCACTTCTTGGCATCTGCAGTAGTGTTTGGGTTTGGTATCTGTATATGGGACAGATTCCCAGGTGGTGCAGTCTCAGGATGGCCTTTCCTTCAGTCTCTGCTCCATACTTTGTCCCTGTATTTCCTTTAGAAATGAGCCATTCTGGGTATTTTGAGATGATCAGATGGCCCCATTCCCCAACCAGGTGCCTTGCCTAACCTCTGGATATGATCTCTACAGGTACTTCCTCCCCTTTACTGGGCATTTCAGCTAAACTCAATCCTGTTGGGTCCTGAGACTTTCTTGCTTTCCTGGCATCTGGGACTTGCTGGTGACTACTCCGAGTCCCCCATCCCCCATTGCTATACATTTGTGTTCAAATGTCTGACCGTCTCTGTATATCTTCCCAGTCTCCTACCACACCTGATCCTGACCTGTTCCCTCTCCCCGCCCCCATTCTTCCTTCCAAGTCCCCACCACCACCCTCTACCTCCTGTGAGTATTTTGTTCCCCCTTCTAAGAAGGACTGAAGTACCCACTCTTTGGTCTTCCTTCTTGAGCTTTATATGGCCTGTGAATTGTACCAAGTTATGGGGCTACTATCCAGTTATCAGTGAGTGCATACCGTGTGTGTACTCTTTTTCTTTTGTGACTGGGTTACCTCACTCAAGATGATATTTTCTAGTTCCATCCATTTGCCTGCAAATTTCTGAAGTCATTGTTTTTAATAGCTAGTAATCCATTGTATAAATGTACCACATTTTCTGTATTCATTCCTCTGTTGAAGGACATCTGGGTTCTTTCCAGCTTCTGGCTATTATAAATAAGGCTGCTATGAACATAGTGGAGCTTGTGTCTTTGTTATATGTTGGATCATCTTTTGGGTATATGCCCAGGAATGGTATAGCTGGGTCCTCAGGTAATACTATGTCCAATTTTTTGAGGAAACTCCAGACTATCTGAACTCTTATTTACAAGCACATTCCTTCCTTCTTTGTCCTGTGTGAGGTCTGTAACTCTTTACTCCTCACAGCCCAGTCCCTTTCAGAAGCTCACACTTGGTGATTTCCCAGCCTTGTTTAATGTGCAGATTTTTAATAATTATTTCTTCATATAATTAAATATTTCTGGCAGTGTGACTTTTGATGGTTCCATAGTAGCTTGCCCCTAGTCTCTGTCACTGTAGAGAGAGTTGCTCAGTTTCAATCACTCAACATCATCTTCCTGTCATATCACAAATTTCCTTTTCTCTAAAATGATGGTACAGAAAGCACTTGTGTCTGTTAAGGTCCAGCAGTAAACTGTAGTCAGTGTAAATGAATCAAGGTGTGAAAGTTAGAATATTTGGAGTTGATCAATGGCAGTGTCTTAGTTAGGGTTTCATTGCTGTGAGCAGACACCATGACCAAGGCAACTCTTAAAAGGACAATATGTAATTTGGGCTGGCTTAGAGGTACAGAGATTCAGTCCACTATCATCAAGGCAGGAACATGGCAGTATATAGGCAGGCATGGTGCAAGAGGAGCTTAGAAGTCAACATCTTCATCTGAAGGCCACTAGGCAAGACAGGCTTGAAAGCAGCTGGAACAAGGGCCTAATGCCCATACTCATAATGACACACTTCCTCCAACCAGGCCACACCTATCCCAACAAGGCTACACCCATAAGAGTGCCACTACCTGGGCCAAACATAATCAAACTACCACAGGCAGACACAGGAATATTTTTTCATGAATCACCATAAGAAAAGTTTAAGAATGGGTGGGAGAGGTTGATTGGTTGGTAAGATCACTTTTTGTTTTTAGAGAAATTTGGTATTTGCCTCAACAGCTCTCTTCATCTTGCTTTTGTTCCAGTATTTTCCACATTTTGTCTCCACTTCTTCCTTTTGGTCTATGCCATTGTATGTTGTAAGTATGTAATTTTGTTTTGTATTTTACAGAAGGTTCCAGTTAGAGATTGCCTCTAAGTCTCTGAAAGAACCTTAGGACTTTCAGGCGTTTTGAACAGTTTTGAGACTCTGAAAGACTATTGGGGTTTTTATAGTTGGACTAAGTGCACTTTACAATAGTGATGTATTATGATATGGCCACAGTCTCTGGGGGTAGGGAGTGAGGACATGCGTGGTTTGAATGAAAAATGTCCCCCATAGGCTCAGGACTCTGAACACTGAGTCATCTGTTGGTAACATGCTAAGGGAGGCTACAGAACCTTTAGAAGGTAGAGCATTGCTGGAGGCGTAGATCATGAGGGTGATCTTTGATGTTTATAGCCTCACTCACTCCTTTCTTCACTTCTATGCTTTCTCTGTGTGCTGAAGATGATATCTCTTCTTCACATTCTCACCACTTGCTGCCACACCTCCTCTGCCATTTTTGGAATATCCCTCTAGAATTATAATCATAAAGCCAAAATAACCTTTTTCTTCTGCTAAGTCACTTTTTAGTTGTCTTATAAATTTATCATAACAACTGTAACTAAAATAACTAACTGAAAAGATTTAAAAGAAAAAGAAGGTTTGTTTAGCTTATAGCTATGAGTTCAATCATGGCCCTTGGCTCATCAAATGTGTGGGCAGAAAATCATTGTGACAGCAGCATATGGCAGAAGCTGCAATTTATATCTTGACATACTGAAACAGAAAAGCATGGACAGGAAGTAGGGGTTTATTAGCCACAGACCCAACCCCTAGTGGCCTACTTCCTCTAGTTAGTCTCTCCCTCCCTACAACCTTCCAAAATAGTACCTCTGAGGAGTCAAGCTTTCAAAGCATGAGCCTATAATGGACTTTTCTCATTCAAATTATAACAGATAATTATGACTGATAGTAATCTCTTTAAGATAAGAAGTGCAGAGGAAATTAAAAATATGATCCCTGGCCATTTAACAGTCCCAAGACAATTTCACTTTCCAGAAGCCAAATAGAGTTCTTGAATCAATTTAGTTTTAGATTTATTTCCTGTAAGTATTTAATTTCAGTAACTTGTTTGTACTATGTCATACAACAGTGGTGTAAAAACATTTTTGTCTGAGACCTGGCATCTATTTTGACAACGAATGAGAACTGTTCAACTAAAAGCAAAACAGTGTCCAAGAAATAAAGTGTATTAGGTAAATTAATCATTTGGAAGAGTGTCTGGCTTATTAAGCTCTGGCTTTTGACAAAATAACACAGACCCTGATTTGGCTGCTCAGAGCTTCTAGAAGCTTTTAGTGAGGAATCTGTTTTGTGGAAGGCTAGATCTGAAACCAAAAGCTGGGCTTCATGTACAGGAGATAAAGACCAAATGTGTGGATTTTAAGGATGATGAAACATTAAGATCTAGGGCTACACCCATTTGCTGGGACTCATGTCTCTGACATTTTCTGAAGCTCCCTTCCAAGTTCCTGTGAACATTGGCATTTCTGTCCTTACCCAAGGGAGTGAAGGAAGTAGCTGCAGTTGGCCCAGGTACTAAGCCCCTAGCTTGGAGCTACTGGAGGTAGAAGGGCTTGATGGGGAGGGCTTGTCACTGGGGTGTGTGTGTGCGGCTTGAAGAAATTATTGAGACCATATCAGCCCAAGACTCAGTTTTCATCTGTTGATAGTAGCCCCCTTTCTAGAAGCACTGTGGTGGGAGCCATGATTGGCCCACACCATATCTCAGGTTTAACTCTCCAGAGTCTCTGATAACCAGGATGTGTTTGACAGGTTCTTCTCTTGAGATACTCAGACTCTGAAACTCCAGACTTGCTTCTCAGCACTCTCCAATGGCAGAGTTCTGACATGCTCTGGTGGAAACACACGTTTTCAGGCAGGGAGCTTCTTGCCAAAGGCCTGGCACATTACTGGGTTTGTATGTATTATTTCTCAAATTCAAATAAATAACATCTCAATGGGCTTGTGCCAATTTTGATGAGACATTTGATGTTCTGGGAAAGTTGAAATATCTGTCTTGTTAGCAAATATCTGGTTAGAGCGAAGGTTTGAGACAGCCTTTAGATTTAAGTGTGGCTCAGGCTCAGGGAATTGATGATCTGGAGTCACACCAGCAGATATCCGTAGCTATCTCTATCTTCCCCAGTCTACAGCTGACCTGTAACTCAGCTTCCTGTTTCTCAGTTTCAGTACAGTGGAGACAAGATTGTTGTCCTCCCCCTCCTCTTTTCTCTTCTTTGTTTTCTTCTGATCCAAGACAGAGTTTTATGTAGGTAATGCTGACCTGAACTCCTGATCACCCTGTTGGGTGGAATTAAAGATGTATAACCCCACGCCCAGCTCTCAAATATGTGCTCCAAAGAAAATTATATACTTATCCCAAATTACAGTCTATTTTGCTTTTACAAAGTTAAATGGATTTTTTTTTTTTTTTTTTTGGTCTACCTGCTGTTCGCACAGGGAACTCCCTGCTGCTGGCCTGGGGCCTCATAATCCCACAGGGCCCAGGCCCGGAATCTTCCATCTGCTTAAAATGGCTCCCTCTATCTCAAACAATCAGATGGATATCTTCCTGCAAGTTAGATTGGGAGTTTGGTCAATCAAGGTACTTGTAGACAGCAATCTTGTCTTGCAGAATTCTTAATGCTCACTGAAGTTTAAGCAGACATCTGATCGGCTTCTGTGAGACATCTGTTTATATCTATGAATCTATACATCTCTCAGTTGCTACTTATTCTAGATCTCATTACTCCACACTTGTATATTATACACATTTTTATCTGTCAGTGAAGCTGATTCATTCCTCTCTTGCATTTTATTTTTTTACTTATTTATGGACAGGAAGATGTAACATGCCCATTTATTCACGGAAAATGAACTCAGTCAATAGAATGATTCTAAATTCCTTTAGAGGTAGAGGTATTTAAACCCATTCAATTATTTTTAGTTTTAAAAACTGATTACAATTACATAGCATGAAATACACTATTGAGGAGAAAATAATTGAACTCACCTCATACAGATATACTTAATAAACACTCAGGGATGGACAGCAAAGTTGATAACTATGACCCCTTACATATGTTGTTTGATGAGGCATAATGATTATTCCCAGGATTATTTTATCAGACAAACTAAATTTAATGGCCTTGAAATTATTGGATAAAAAATTTAGAATTTGGCAAAAAAGAGACCTTTAGCAAAGAAAGAGTCAACAAGAAGTCAATGTTTATTTCTCAGAATCTTGAACAAAACAGTGCTTATGTATGTGTAGAGGAGGGCAAGCAACTGTACTTTTCCCGTGGCCTGCAGAACCGTAGCTGCATGGAGTGCAGGGCTGCTAATCATTCTGGCGAGGATAGACAAGCACAGGCTGTTCACGCCATCAGCGGGTGATCCCCGAATTCTTCCTAAACATTTAGAGCTTTGATCTGCTGGGTTCCTTTGACTTCAGAGTCGTCCCTGGTAAGGATTTGACTTAAATTCTCCGTGGCAACTTTCTGGCCAGTGTCCTGCAACAGGACACCCTCTATCTTACTTTCAGTCATCACCATATGGCCACTGGGTTTCTCAGGTTATAATAGGTCAATCCACTTTGAGTACTGTTTCTCTTTAAATGTAGGTATTATTCAGATTTTTTTTGCTGGCAAATGTTAGAAATTCAACCCAATGGATTAAAAAAAAAAAAAAAAAAAAAAAAGGAGACTTTGTATTGGATTTGACAACTAGACCAAAAAATAAATGCAGTGGCTAGCCCGCCTCCCAGCTCAACTTCCCTGGAGCTGTCTGTCTTCATTTCCAGCTGTGACCTCTGGACCTCTGGGTTCTCAGGCCAGAAGAGCCATGCATTCTCTATCAGAGGTCAAGTCACCACCTTCTAGCACTGCCAGACAGGTGTCTCTATAGAGGCACTGGCTTCCAGCCCCATGAGAATGAAAGCCATCAAATCTGATAGGGGAGTGAAAACTGGGGGCACACTGAAGCCCTGCCATGCTACCCTTTAAAAGCCATGTTGTTCTTCCTGTCCCTAACTGAACCGTTCCCACAGAAACCTTAACCCTGGCCTTCTGAGGTGACAGTTTCAAGTCACTTTACGAAATCTATTCAGAGAACTGTAGGACCTAACCTTAGCTAGTTCCAACTGAAAGCATTAACATCACAGGAAGATGTCTTCCAAATGTTGATCCCTCACGCCACCCACTTCTCTCAACTCCAAGTGGCAACAACTTGCTGAGTATAAGCAGGACTTCACTGTTTCATACACAGAGTCTAACTCCTCCCACAGGAATCAATCATTAGGTGAGTCTTACTGTCTCAATCTTCCCTTCCTTAGACCGACAATTACTAATAATTCTGTGTGAATGGCTCGTGCTCTACTATCATGCGTGTTTCCTGCCTTTGTTAGAACTTAAGCATCTTCATCTTTCTTGACTGTGAAATCAAAGACTTACATTTTCATCTTTTTTTGACCAAAAAGTCTTTATTTTCACTTTCTGAGGAATGACCAAATCATCTAAACCCTCTCTATAAGCAAAATGTGAATATTTAATTTCTCTATAATATTATCATCTGTCTCTAGCCATCTTTTTATTCTTGCTGTCATGGTATGTCTGAAGGGACCATTTCTTGAGTTTTTATTAGCATCCCATAGTTAATGTTTTAATGCTCTTATTAGCCATTGAATATATCCACTGGAAAAAAATATCCTAATTTCTTTGCCTCTCACAGTGTTATTTTCTTTCTATTATTGATCTGTAAAGGCATGTTATATATCATGAACACAAGTCTCTTGTTGGATACATGTCTTGCAAGTATTTTCTCCTAATATTCTACATATTATCTTTTATTTTTCTAATAAGCGTTGTTTATTTTATGAAGCAGCCTGCTGGCCTTGAACTCCTGTGCTTCTCCTCTACCTCCCAAGTGCTGGGATTACACATGAACGCTTTTGTGTCCTTTGAAACACAAGAGGTTCTAATTTTATAAGACCCAACTTGCCTGGATGTCTTTCTTTTCTTTTTCTGCTAGTATCTTGTCTCAGTACTTACTGCCTAATGTAAGCCTGCAAGACTCATGGCTGCTTTGGTGAGTTTTGCAGGTGAGCTTCCCATCTGTGTTATGAGGGTCACTGGTGATGACTTTGTCCAGTGTAAGAGTCTAGTCTTTTCCAGTACTGTTTGTGGCTGTAAGGCACTCTTTCTCCCTGAAGTCCCTGTCATTTTGTAATGGTTTTCTTAGTTACTGCTCTATTGTTGATGCATTCTACTAAACTTAACTGTCAACTTAATAAAACCAAAAATGACCTGGAAAAAAAAGAGCAAGTTGAGGAATTATCTAAATAATGTTGACCTGAGATCATTTCTATGGGGGATCGTCTTGATTGATTGATTCAGGAAGACCAGCCATTGTAGAGCATTATCATTCCCTGGGCAGGGCTCCTGAAGAGAAAAGAGAAAACACTAGTTGAGATTGAGCAAGCAAGCAAGCAAGGAGGGATGAATGTGTTTTATCCTCTCTCTGCTTGACTTATGTTATAACAAAGTTCCTGCCTTCGACTTTCCTTACAATAATGAACTCTGACTTAGAATTGTAAACTATCTAAGACTTTTATTCCCTGGGTTGCTTTTTGGTCAAAATATTTGATCACAGCCACTAGAACAATATGTTTTGCTGGTTTTGGTAGTAGAATAATAATACTATGCTCATAGACAGAATTAGAAAGTATTCCTTTCTCTGTTTTTAAAAATAAAATTTTGAAGAAGAATCTGGCTTCAATTCTTCTTTAAAAAATTTTTGAGTATTTTTTTTATTTTTTATTTTTTAGAAGTCATAATTAAAATCTTCTGATCCAGACCTGTATACATGTCTGTGGTCTTTTTCTTCTTTTTTTGTGTATGTGTGTATATATGGAGTGGTATGTGTGTTTGTTTTTGTATATGGTTATGCATGTGGAGGCCTGAAGTTGATGTCTGAATCTTCTACCTACTCTTTTTGAAGTGTAGGATCTCTTAATTAAACCCAGAGACCTGCTAAAAGGTCTTGGCTTGATAGCCAGCTTGTTCTAAGTATTTCCTCCCATCTCCACACTCTGAGGCTGGGGTTTCAGGAAGGTTCCATGCCCACTCAGCACTATCTGGATTCTGAAGATCCAGACACTGGCCTTCTTGTGTGCCCAGCAAACATTTCAACCACTGAGCTCTCTCCAGCCCCTGTGTGGGGTTGTGATTACAGGAAAGAAGATAAAACAACAACAAATCCACCATGGACACTTGTGTGCTTAAACAAACTTCACAGAACTCATACCCTGAGATGCACAAACCATCAAATCTCAAGATAAGATAGTAGCTCAATAGATTTTTAAAAAATGTGAAGAGGAATCATAAAACTCTTGACTTTTCACACACCTGACCATACCCTTAAAAGTCTAGGGACAGCATTTTGTCTTCTTGTTTATTTGTTTGTTTGTTTATTCACAGATCCTATTCATTGATGATCCTAATTAAGTAAGACATTATTTGCATAATTCTGCTAGCTCTTTACATATACTTTTCTTAATTCAGTGAATACAGGTAAGATGGATGATTTGTAGAGTAGGCCTAGTGCCTTCCTGTCTTCCAGGCCAGCTTTCCTGAATATGAGCCATGCTTTCCTGGTTTTCTTTGCTCAGATATTTGAGATCTTTGGTGCTACTCTGAATATGAGCTTCCCTGCCTTTTTTTTTCATTTGCTCTAACAACAAATGTGCCATGTTGTCACAGCTGTTGGCTTCTGTCTTTCAGAACTAAGTCTATTGTCTTTGTTCTATGGTCCCTGTATCTAAAGTCACTGTGTAGGTAGCTCAGTGGCCCAGATCGTAGTAGCACAGTGTTTCCCTGAAGCCTTGGGTCAGTTCTAATTTTCTGAGCAGTTCACATTGCATGTTGGGGCCTGGTATTCACACCCTGGCAGACTGTTTTTAACTCCCTTTGACCTTTAGTTCTTTCTCAGAGTAGAGCCAGACTATGTTTTGACCCTTCTTTATCTTCCCCTGAGTGAAGATAATCACAACCCTTCAGCAGCCTCTGCATGCTTTTCAGCCCTCAATCTCCTATGAACTTTTATTCCATAGCTTTCTGTCAAGGTCTTCAGCCATCTTGGGAGTTTATCCCTGTCATTACCAGCATGTCTAGCAACTGCCATAGAAAGGTAGGCTATTAGCTCTCAAGATTATCTCTCAAGTATGGAGAGGGAAAATAAAGTAAGGTAGGCACTTTACTGCAATTTCTAATTTTATAATCATTTAATAAATATACTCTAACAGGGCTGCAAGCATTTAGTTGATTTATACAGTCATGTAAATATTAATTTTAGACAATATTTGTGATGGTCACCATTAATTGTTACCTTGACACAACCTAGAATCACATGCAAAAGGAGTTTCAATAAGTGCATTGAGTTGGCTATGGGCATGTTGTGGAGATTGTCTTAATTCATTTGAATGACATGATGACCCATCCATTTTGGGCAGTACCTATTCCTAAGCAAAGAGGGGTTCTAGATTATAGAAGAATAGAGGGTTGGGGCTGAGTACAAGCATGCATGCATTCGTTTCTCTCTGCTTTTGACTATGGATGTGATGTGGCTAGTGGTTTGAAATCTTTGCTTTGGATTATCCAATGACAGACTTTGAATTGTAAGACAAATACATTCTTTCCTTACTTACCATGCTTCTTTAGGGGTGTTTATCACAGCAAGAATGGAAGCTAGAACAGTGGTCCTTTTTTTTTGTTCTGTACAGGGTATCGAAGATTTTATTCTGTTTCCACTGATGTCAGTTCTCATCTGAAATGTTGTGTAAAAGACTTGAAACTTTTCCCATTTTGCACTTATAACCACTAGTATCTTTACTAGCATTCTTTTTTGATAATGATCTCAGGTGTGTGTGTGTGTGTGTGTGTGTGTGTTGTGTGTGTGTGTGTCTGTGTCTGTGTCTGTGTGTGTACTTATGTAGACTAGTTTTCACTATGCAGACTTCATTGGCCTGAAGCTTACTATATAGCCCATGCTGGTCCAAAATTTGTAGAGATCCACCTGCTTCTGCTTTCTAAGTTCTGAGATTAAAAGTCACACATAACTTAAGATGGCTATTGAGATCTGGTTCCAAAAAACTAGTTCCTAATTCAGAAATTCCCAAGATAATTTGATTGGCAGAATCTGCACCCTTCTGTCCCAAACAATGACTAGTATAAAACCAAGAAGCCCTTTGATTGTCCCAACCAGGTAGTTGGAGAAAAGATGTAGGGTAAGCTAGAAAATCCCACCTGGACCATACAATGGAGGAAGGATTTTCCCCATGTGGATGTGCTACCTGCATGGATTAATGCTCACAGCAAGCATATTATCATGCAGTAGGCCAGCATCCAGAGAACACAAACATCCTATAGCTTGGATTTTTCTCTCCTACACATTCCACAACTTTTGTTATTCCTCACTCTGCAAATCTAAACTACACTAGAACTCACAAACCACTGGCTCATCATATCTGCATCCCTTTGGTTCAAGGGCTTCTGATGGGTGACAAACATTACAAAATTACTAGGAGAATGGAATCCTAGCCACCACAGAGTATACACTTGTGATTCTTTCTGGATAACAAAAATGGTGTCAAGTGCCTAGCATACCAACACGAGTACAAAGACACCAATAATCAAGCCAGATCTTTTGTTGTTTAGAAATTCTGATAAAATTATATCCACTGCTGCATTCTCATCAAGTTTCTATTTTACTTCTGAATGTTATCATAATTTCAAAGCATAGGTGATGGTTTATAATTTTCAATTTTATTTTGTTTTTAGGAAATGGGTTTTTTTTACTCAGTGAATGGATTTTGATGAAAATGGCTTTCAGAAATAATTGTAAAAGTTAGATTCTTATACATAATCATAAGCCAGCCTTTTACATTTTAATGTAGGCTTTTCTTCAACCCATCTGCTTAGCTCAAAACATTATTCACAATTCAAACAACAGTGCTATTAATTAAAACAGGACAGGATTCTTGACATAAACAATAAATGCAGAAATATTCTAAACAAAACACAGAGGGATATCTGATGTCCTTTGTGGTCTAGCCCTATTTAGGCTAAAGGCATAATTTTAAATGGTTCGATATCCAACAACAGCAGTGAAGGAATCATTCCAAGTCCCCCTTTCCCATGTATAAATAAATATTTCATGAATTTTGGAGTGTCAGAAATTCAATCTCATTCATATCCTGTCTTTTAGAGTCACTGTCTGTGCAAACTCAGGGAGCACAGGAACATGGGGAAGACAAATGAGGTACAGTGTGGAGCCAGCTACCTGCTCTGTTCCTAGTCTTCTGTCTCACCTGAACACAGGTCTGAAGGTCTACCTAGGCCGTTGACAATTGTTCAACTGGGCAAACTGTCACAGACTATTTTTAAAGCTAGACATGGTCTCACCATCTCTGCTGCTATTAATGTGATACAGGAGTCACTGGAGTCACCCTGGGACTGCAGCCCTCAACCCTTGAATGTCTCCTCAGGTGGAAACTTCCTATGATACATCCATCCATCCATCTCTGTGTACTATTGGAAACGTTTCCATGGTTTAAGATGAAATTTAACCCTTTAAAAGTTAGAAAACCAAACTCTTCTTGACCCTGAACCTTGTGAGACTTCATCTTAGGGTACCGAGGAAAACTTGTATTTATAGCCTTTGGTTGAATTAATAAGTAATTACATTATGGGGCATTACTGCCTCTGTAGTTCATTGGGATACTTGACGTTCTAGTCACCGTGACACATGCCAATAATCCCACCATTCAGGAAGCTATGCAGGAAGATCACAAATTTTTCTGAGTAAGGTCAAGTCATTGGACAAGTTCTTCGTTCTACAAGTATCACATGAAAAAGTAAGCCAGGAGGGGAAATCCACTGGAGCTGATTGGAAAGGTCCCTGAGAAATGGCTAATAATCACATTTCTGTTAGTTTGTCATTTCTTGGCAAAGGGATTTGTCCCCTTCCTCTTGTTTCTTAACAATTTTCATTCTATTAGGAAGGTACAAGAGCACCAATACACAAACATAGGAGGTGTATATTATTTTCTGTTGCTTCAAGGCAATAGCACGTCCAAACAGCAAGGTAGGGAAGAAAGTGTTTGTTTGGCTTATGCTTTCAGAGAAAAGAGTCTTCACAGCAGAAAAGACATGGCAGCAGGAGGAAGGCATGGTGGAAGGAGCAGGAAGCAGCAAAATCTTGTGTCCTCTGCACACAAGCAGTAGAGGGACAGGAAATGGGGCCAGGTTATAAAACCTCAAAGCCTATCTCAGTGATGTACTTCCCCAGCAAGGCTCTGCCTGCAAGAGTTTCCACAACCTTTGCAAACAGCCCCGTCAGTGAGGGACAATGACAGAACTCTGGCCAGATGAGCTACAGGAGGAGATTCTTGAACCTGAGGAGATGCCTGTAGGTTGGGCAGAGATCTGCTGGGGCACAGTTTTCCTAAGTCATCACCTGTGGCAGATTAGGCCTTCCAGTGTGCAGATGCTGTTTGAGTTGTCTGAGCTTTACTTAAGTAGCCTCTCATTCAAACTCCTGTTAGCCTGGGATTTGGTTTGTTATGGCCTCTCTTTTTGGGGTGTGTGTGTGTGTGTGTGTGTGTGTGTGTGTGTGTGTGTGTGTGTGTGTGTTTGTGTGTGTGTTGTGTACATATACATCTTCCCCAAAAATTCTGTCATACAGCATTGTACTGCCTAATTTAGTGGAATTTTTTTTATTATATACATGGTTCATGTATATGGAAATAACAGTCCCAGTATCTTCTGCACACTGTCATGAATAACTTGCATTCTTGGCCTCACATTTTGCTAAAGATATTAACACCTATTTGAAAGAAAAGGATGGGAGTGGTGGCGGGGGGCGGGGAGACTCTTCAGAGCAGTCACTTTTCATCAGTCAAAAGCAGCTGGTGAGAGAAATTAGCCTGGAGCATAAAACACTCATCTGAAACAAGACAGCCACACTCCTGGTTTCATATATGCAAAAGGTAACTGAATAGAAGATCGCTACTTGCTGCGTTCCAAAGTTCGAGAGGGTAGATGAGTAAATGATTTAGTGGAGTGTATAGCCTTATGATTTAGCTTCCTAAGGAAGAAACTGTGGTGCACACATGCATTCCTCTGTGTGTGCATGTGTATACATGTGTACACTGAACATATGTGTTTGTGCATGTGTACATGTGTGTTTGTGCATGCACAGGTCAAAGTTGATATCAGGAGCCTTCTCCTCAGTCCCCAGGGTTTTGAAGCAGGGTTTCCCTCTGAATCTACACTTCAGATGATTTGGCTAGGCTCCTGATCAGCCATCCTGCAGGATCTTCCTGTCTTTGCCTCCTCAGTGCTGGGTGAGAGACTGTACGCCACCGGGCCTGGCTTTTACCTGATTGCGGTGCATCCAAATGCAGGTGCCATGCTTGTGTGGCAAACACCTTTCCCTCTGAGCTGTGTTCCCAGATCCCTGGCCCATTCTGTGGAACTTCAGTTTTTCCATTTTCTTTATGTTACGGTCACTGTGGTATCTAAGCTGCAGGGATAACTAGACATTAGATACGAACACGTTCTCATCTTAAAACAGAAGGAACTGCAGACAGTCATAGACAACCTACTTAAGAACGGCTCTGACCAGAGAGAGTTGCTTTTGTGCACTCTCACTGATACCACGGCAACACTTCCCTTTAATCTGTGTTCATGTTCCCCTTTCTTCCTGTCAATTCCTGGTTAATTGCCGTAATTGGAACCCTATGCTCCCCTTTCCCTCTCTAGTTCATCATATTGAAACTCAAAATCCAATATGAATTATGACTGATCAACACATTCACGATGCTGTTAAAGTAGAATCACTTAATGCAAGCTTTGATGAAGTAAAGATTTCAAGTCGGAATATTTGAAAATATTTCTTTCTAAAAATCTATCTTGCTTGGCACTAAAACAGCATGTCTGCTACATTAGATTTCCAAACTAAAATTTTAAAATCTTCCAAATACTTACTCACTTTTCTTGTTTTGTTACTGTGCCAGATTTGAAAATGACACTATCTATTGGTTTTATAACATGACAGCATCCAGTGTGAGTGGTGGCTATTTCTAGGAGACAGTTATGAGTGAGCATTATTTTCTTTTCAATAAATGAGTAAACTTTTCAATTTTTCTTACTTAGACAAAATATATCTAGAATATGTGACAGTTGTTTTAGCTTTTTAAATTTTTGTGTCAGGGTTAGTGACTCTACAGAGTTACTCTATATCATGTGTAAGCATCAGGTACATGCAGGACCCCAAGGAAGACAGAAAAAGAAAAAGACACTCCGTCCCTTGGAACTTGAGCCACAGATGGTGATGAGTCACCATGGGGTGCTGGGAACTGAACTCAAGTCCTCTGCAAGACCAGGGTGCTCTTCTAGCCATTGATCTTTTCCCTGCCCCCTACGCCACCCCAGGGATGGCAATAATACTTGTTTTTTTGAATAAAGAAACTAGTCGAAGACTATGAGCATTCATTACATCATCACTGTTATGTTTTATTACTTTGGAAATAATTGCTTTCTGAAAACATTTAGACTGTGTACCCATTTTTCTTTACGTTCCTGGCCCCAAGTTCGTCTTTCTAGGGTTTAGACTGCTAACGACACTCTGTGTCCTCTGTAAATACTCATGTAAATCCACCGTCCTCAGAGGAATTCTGTAAGTGTGGAACACACAGATGGGCACATGTGAAATGATCAGGAAAATGTGTCAATTACTCTCTTCACTGGCCTTAAATGAAACGGATTACAGGTGTATCTGCTCCTGCAGACAGAGAGCCTGTGTGTCTGTGCCTATCAGTGCAATGCTAACGAATGGGAACTATGGACCACATCTCCCTGCCTTCTCATCCCCTCCCCAGGAAGCCTGTTGGAACAGGGATGACTCTTTTAATCAGGTCCATGCATCCATGCAAGCCCTCTGACTAAGTCTTAAATTATTCTGGAGAATTATATACCATTTCAAAACATACCAGAGAAAGGCCCCAAACAATCTTAGAAATGACTTGAAATCTGCTTAACATATTGCACTCTGTGGCTTAGCAGTCATTCCCAACCAGCGCAATGCATGAAGCACAATGAGTTTTGCAGAGGTGGCAAAATGGGAAAAGAAAATGCAAGTCTCTGCTTCCTTCTATTCTCATCTACTTCCCTCTAGCACTCAAGTGTGTTCTCATATACAAGGGTGTGAGTGTGCGTGCTTGTGTGAACTTGCATGTGCATATATGTGCATGTGTGTACAGGTGTGTGTGTGTGTGCATGTGTCTGCGTGTGTGAGTATACATGAGTTTGCAGGTACATGTGTATGAGTTGCACGTGTGTATGTTGCATGAATGTGCGTGTGTGTGTGTGTGTGTGTGTGTGTGTGTGTTGGGGGAAAGCAATAGTATGATGTGATTGCAGAGAAGTTGCCAGTGTTACTGTTTATTTATCCTTGCTTAAGCCAGGGTGCTCCACAGTGGCCATTATCTCAGAATTGAGCATCGCCATTCAGCAACTGGCAGTGTGCACACCCGTCAGCAGCCAGGATAGTGACACCGCGGAGCTCAGAGCTCCAGTGTGAAACTTTTCACATTTTTTCACTCATTTAAGCATGTTTAAAAAATATTTTTGAGAATTTCATGTACATCATTGCCACCTTTCCCCCCATATCTTTCAACTTCATGACATACAAACACATACACACACACACACACACACACACACACACACACACACACACGCACAGTAGTTTTGGCCAATCAATAAGTTGAGCAGGGCCCTTGGGTAGAGGCCCTGATCAGACTCACCAAGAGAATGCATGACTTTCAAAATAGACTTAAAAATTCCCCATCCTGTAATAACTGAATAATTATTTTAGAAAGAATGTCTGCTGGAACCTTTTTACACATTATGTTCCTTTAGTCTAGCCAGATAGTTCTCATGTGTGTGTGTGTGTAAAATTATAATCCAGGGCATGATGTGAAATAATTCAAAATCACTTAAATTTGAAGGACAGTTTTGATTACAAACAATGAAACTTTAGAGCAAAAGTAAAATGTATACCACCTAAGAACCTTCTTTAGATAGCAAGACCTTTGGGAGTTTAATAAATGAATTGCAAATTTTAAAAAATAGCTGTTTCTCTAGACATTTGTGTGTGCTGGGCCTCACATTCCTTAGCTAAGGTTCTGTGGAGCGCTTACCACAAAAGCAAGCACCGAGCTACCCCAGGTCTGTGCGTTTATCTGCCCCAAGTTTATCTCTCAGCTTCTGTCATCAAAGATTTTTGAAAACTTAACATCTTTAGTACCATGAGTCTTAGTGTACCTACTGGATGGAATTGCTACTACGTTTTCATCTTGTTAATGACAACAATCAATTCACTCCAAATCCAAAAAAATCATTTCCCCTCCAGTTCATTAGTAATTGCCTGAAATTTTGATCCAGGTCTATGGAGTGAGTTTACTGTTTCCATTCAATGGAGATATGAGGGTGGCAGTTTACAAACTCTGGAGTAAGCCTTGTCGGATGGGGCACAAGCGTAGATGCAGATGCTGATGTGAGAGAGGAGTTCAGCCTTAGGTCAGGTCACCATTGCACCTAAACCTGCATCATGACTCCCCTTCTATCCCCATCCCCATCTCCATCTCTCAAAGTGACCATCCCAACCAAATTAACCCAGCCATCTGAAAGCACTGACTACAACCCAGGCACCCTGGGAGGGGAACTCTAGTGTCCATGATGAAGTTGCTTCTCCTCTCAAGATATTTTCTTTAGGCTAGAAACCAAAGCAGGTAGCTTTGGCATAGTAAGATTCCCACTCTATTATAGATAATAAAACCAAAAGATCTGTCCACCTCCAAGGGACGAGACATGTCTCCACTGAGATGGCCAGCACCTGGGACTTGGCTATAGCAGTCACACCAGCAGGGTCCATGTGGCAAAGTCCAGAAGAGAGTGACCTTTGCTGAGATTTTAGGCTGGTAGCTACAGATTCAGTGGCGATCAGAATTCCAGAAACTTTTGGAAAAGCCCAGGGGGGATTTTCCTGTTTGGGATATGGACTGTATTTTCTGGTTCCCCCTGAGGGTGGGGGCATCTTTCCAATATTTCAAACTTTCCCTCTAGATTCTCCATTCAGGATTGCACGTTGGGGGATGGTCACTGGTCACAGTTGACTTCCCTGCTCAGCGGTGGGTTTTCTGCCCTCTTTGCTGGGGGCTGTGCTAATTACACATTCTGCTGCTTCTTAATTAAATTCCTAATCTCTATGGGCTTTTCTAACAGAAAGGCTTTAGTTCTAGGCTGCAGGAAAAAAGGAATGTAAGAGCAGCAAATAACACACAAAATGAAACCATTCATAATTGTTTAAATGAGAAAGCTGGCGTCGGCTCGTTCCATTTATGCTGCTATCTGTAGAATTTCTCATTGGACGCAAGAATAATCCCCAGACTCAGCAGCTTGGGAAATGCAATCTTATATAATACACAGACTCACGAAATCTGCAAAATTACATAGATTTCAGCCATCTCTGAGCACAGGCCAAAAACTGACATTGGGGAGATGTGTAATTCGCAGTGTCCCCAGATAGGAACAGCCCTCAAGCCTTTATTTTTCACAGATATTTGACCACCTCTTCCTGTTTCCCTGAGGATTTTATCACCCCAGCTCATAGAGGAAGGCATCCAAGCATTTAGCACGTTGAAGTTCATACAGCCACTCAGCAACTCCATCAGGAGCAGACTCTGACTTCAGTTTCCAAGTTCATGATGGAGTCCCCTGTGTGACCTCCCAGATGACAGTCACTTTGAAGCCGATGCCTGTATGTTGTAGTGTTGTTGATCTTTTCAGATTTAACTGCCATGTGAGATTTGCTGTTCCCTTTGCTATTGAAGGCCTGTCTCTGCTGGGAATGTTTTTTCTGCGCTCACAGCTCAGGATCGTCCCAGGATGATGTTGTGCCCTCGAGTCCTATTTTTTCATAGAGTGGTGTACAGCCATACTTCCCTCTGTCATCGAGCATAGTGAACTAATGCCCAAGAACCTTTCTATCTGGTTTATTCATTTGCTGATTCATTATTCATTGAAAGCCTAAAGGTTCAATTTAGCTTCTCACTCTACCCACTTCTGGACCCTGGCTCCATATTTCCCTTTCCATTCATGCCCCCTTATAACCACCCACTGCCTGAATACCGCTCAACACACACAGGGAACTATTCTGGACATAGGAAGAAGTCAGAGCCTGGACGCTGCAATTTGACCTTGTAAGTTTGTTGTCTTCAAGTTCACTGTCCAATAGGCAAATCTAGATGTTTATGTTAATCATTTGTTTTTGCAATTATCCACTGATCCTGTAGTAGGTATTTATCAAGCAGTAGATACTCCTGTGCTAGACATGAACTCAACAGGTGCTCCTTGGTCTTTCTGAAGAATGACACATGAGCAAGAGTTAAGCAGTAGAGGCAGAAACCAGTGCTGAGGCAGTACACCCTGAGCCAGACCCTGTCTCAGAAAAAAGGATAAGCCTCTCCCATCTTCTTGTTGGAGATAGAAGGAAGTCAGAGTCTTAAGAACACTAGGAGCAATTCTACCCTTGAGCCACATTCCCAACCTTTGATTGAACCTTAAATGCCTATGAATACGGCCAATCATATTTATTCACTTAAAGAATCTCCTCCATCATATTTGGAAGTTAAACACGTTTTAGTAATAAATGGTTATAGAAAGTAGCAATGACGCCCTTTGCATCTGCCTGAGACACAAGTATGTTTGATTAAACGATACATTGTAACACTACTGATGTAAAACATCTTCTCCACTCTTATTTTGCCTCCCCCCCACAACCTGTCCCCTTTATCTTCCTTCTTTTTGTTTGCCTTTTAAAGCTGGGACCAGTAGACTACAAACTCATAAGGAAATCAAGGTTTCCTTTGACCATGCAGAATGGAATGGGTGTACTAATCACGTACTAGAGAAGGCACATTTTCCTTGCGTCTAGTTGAAATGAAACCTCATAGTCCATTGCCTGACACAGTCACTTATCTTCAGTCTGGCCTGAGAAAACAAGACCTACTTTTTGCTTTATGTTCCTCCAAATTCCACATTTACTTTTAACAAACAATGTTGAGACTTCATACTTCATCTGTTCACTTGATTTGTGCTAAGGAACTTGGACAAAACCAGATTGATCATCTACATCCAAAAAGAAAGACTCCTTCTGTAGAGTTTCTGTACACACTCTCTGTATATGAGCCCAATTGTCTTCTCTTCTCATTAAGTCTCATGGATGAAGTAAGGCCAGTGCCAGCGTTCAGAAAACTCTTTTAAAGCTTAAGCCTAAGGGAGCCGAACAAAGCGAATGTGGCCAAGCCTTTGCCAGACCAGCTGTGTACATCTGCTCTTGAGCGTGGCTCATTCCTCTGGGCTGGGAATTGTATCCATATTTCTCAGGGAACACTGGCCATTTGTCCTGGCAACAGACTCTGCCGGTCAAAGCTAAACAGTGCCGGCTGCTTCCCGTGAGAGGGACACGATGGGTCTAAAACAAAGAAAACTAGAAACAGAGCTGAGCTCATTCTCGGGTGGGGTGGGGGAGATGAACTGGAAACTAATCCAATCTATTATGTGCGAGGTTTTTTCTTATAATGACTGCTAATGACAAAACATTACGTGTATCTTTTGTTTTCAAACTTGAAAATGAACATATTTAGGGAATCAAAGGTAACGCGTGGCATTTGGCAACATATACTGGAAAGATATATTCTGGATAAAACTACTTCTATCAATCTTAAATTTTAACAAAAACTTGGAATTTCTTATTTATGTTAAATTTATTGGATAAATTCTAGCTTTTAAAATCATGTAGGGGTTAGAATTAGGTTCCAAAGCATGGATATAAAACAAAACAAAACAGTAACAGAGAAACCCAAACAGTGGAGTGCAGATGTGCACAAACCTAGTGAGGAACAGCAGTCAGTGGTAACTGACCCAGGCTTGGTATGGCTGCCCATGCTCAGGGCCTTAGGAACTCCATCCCAAACCTGAAGGATAAAAGAAGCCGCTGGAGCATAGCATTAAATCCTAGTCCAGACAACACCAACACTAGAAATTAAACCACCCCTCCCTAACCAGAACATATGCAAATATTATGGCATCATTTGCATATAGTTAACATAGCTGCAATCATATTTGCATATGTAAGGCTATTTGTTCTTTTCCATTTACAAGACATTTTTTTCTGTATCCATAGTTCTCGCTGCAGCTGCCCTTTTGTATGCCTTGGAGTAGACTGCCACAATTATAATCATTTTCCTTATTCTTTGATGATTTATGGCTTCTGATTTCTGTATAAGTAAATACAAACAAAATCTTCTGCGAGAGGGTTTTGTTGTTGTTGTTGTTGTTGTTTATTGTTTCCAAAAGGGTGAATCTTAAGATATGAAGCAGCTAAGAGTAGAACACGTTTACAGTGTTTAGAATATACCATGCCTTCACCTTTTCACAGAGAGTAGACTGTCAGAGACAGAGGCCAGACAGGGCTGTGTAGTTGAATACTGTCTTATAAAACCTGTGGTCAGTGTTACAGTAGAGGAGTAGAAGGTTTGTGTCATAGTCATTGTTCTATTGCTGTGAAGTGACCATGACCAAAGCCAACTCTTGGGGCTGACTTACATGTTTCAGAGGTTTAATTCATCATCATCACCACCACCACCACCACCACCACCACCACCACCACCATCATCATCATCATCATCATCATCATGGGAAGCATGGTGGCACTAAGGCTGACATGGTATTGTAGGAGTTGCAAGCTCTACGTCTGGATCCACAGGCAGCAGAAAGAGGGAGACACTAGGCCAGGCTGTAGCTCCTAAACCATCAAGGACCACCCCCAGTGACACACTTCCTTCAATAAGGCCTCACCTCCTGATGCTCATCAAGTAGTTCCACTCAATGATGACCAAGCACTCAAGTCTATGAGCCTATGTGGTTCATTCCTGTTTACACCTCCACAGTTTGTATGTAGACTTGGACAAGAATGTTCCCCAAAGGCTCAGGTGTTTGAACACTTGGTTCGCAGTTCTTTGGAAAGGTTAGGAAATCTTGAAGACTTGGAGTCTTACTGAAGGATGGATGTCACTGGTGGTGGGCTTTGAGATCTTATAACCTTGTCTCACTCCCTGATCTGTCTCTGCTTCTTTGGATTGGTCAGGTACCTACCTCTTACTGCCTCCATGCTATACCATGCTGTGTCTTGATAGACTCTATCCCTCTGCAATAGGAAGTCAAAGTAAGACCTTCTTCCTTAACTTGCTTTTGTCAGGGTATCTTACAGCAATGGAAAAGTGATGGATGCTTGCCTAGCATGCACAAGGTCCTGGGTTCTATGCCTAGACTTGTCAAAGAGAAGGTAGGCCCCTCAGCAAGGCTTTGAGTGCTGGGCTGTGTTCATTGTTCCCTGAAGGCATTAGCTGGAATGGGTGTCTCAGCTGACCCTATGGTAAAGGGTGGTACCAGGCTTGAGCTCTTTGTACATTGACGCACTTATTCTGCCCCCTTGAAGTGTACTGCACAGCAGCATTTAATATCCATTCCAATCTGGGTAGTTTTATATTTGCTTTATATATATATTATATATTTATAATATCTAGATTTTATTCTCTGTTGAATATTTATCATGACTCTTTTTGCTTCAAAACTTCTGGAAGCTCATTATCTACACTTTTAGTTGCTTGTTCAATTTAATTGAATTTAATTTTATTGCACACTTTCTTAGGTAGCCCAGGATGTCCTTGAATTTACAATCCTCCTGTCTCAGCTTTCCTAGTGCTAGAGTTATAGGAACTGGATCTTTTTACTAGTTTCTTCCTCAGGCTACTGAGTAAGGTCTATTTAATTATCTTTTTGTTTTGTTTTGTTTTGTTTTCTTTGACATAGCATCTCATGTAGCCTGGGTTGGCCTTGAACCCCTAGGTCCTCCTTGCTCTGCTGTCTGCCGATCTATATTACAGTATCTGTTTCTGAAGTGCTAGGGATCAAACTTTGGGCTCTGTGCATTCTAGATAAGCACCTTACCAAACTGAGCTACGTCTCTAGCCTCCCATTTTATTTTTCCAGGGTATCTTTCAAAAATATGAAACTTGTTCTATAGCATATAACGTGGATTGAATTACATTTCATATTGATACTGGATTAACCAGCATCCTTAGGAAATAATTTTAATATCCTCATGTACTGTTGGATGTACTCATCCTGTCCCAGATGGTTATCTATACTTGAGGATACCTGGAGTTTATAATTGTATGGCTCTCTGGGATGTGACTCTTCACATAGAAAGATTAGCCTATGGGGGCTATCCCTACTCACACCACCATGGTAGTGTTTAATTCCCTTGTCTATTCATTGGTCTTCCTTTATCTGATAAGTATTAGCCTATGAGATGGATGCTAATGTGTATGGCTTTCAGTTGACTATTTAGCACTACAGATAGGGTTCACAAAGACACGATTCACATCCTTATGTAAAGAATTCCATTACCAAGAAGCACGAACCCCCCCCCTTTTCATACCAATGGCTGGTTTCCATAAAAACATGTTAAACATGTGGTAAATTTTTGATATTGTTTTTCACTTGATGGGTAGGAACAGAACAGTGAGCACAGAATGGGAGTTTGCAGTTCATCAGTGAATGACATTTTAACTGACCAGTAAGGACACACACTTTGTATGTGGGGTTATTCCTCACCATGTCTCTTAGCAACCAT
The DNA here is from genome assembly GCF_011064425.1 of Rattus rattus. Taxonomy (NCBI): domain Eukaryota; kingdom Metazoa; phylum Chordata; class Mammalia; order Rodentia; family Muridae; genus Rattus; species Rattus rattus. Next base: position 115,687,265 of record NC_046156.1, read on the forward strand.
GACCCTTCTTTTGCTGGCTATTACAGGCAGCTTCTTCAGCAAGGAGGGATCCTTGGTAAAATCCTGGTTGTCCTTCCTTGTCATAATTCCTTCCTACCCAATGCCTTTTGCCTGCCTATAGGGTTACAACTGTGAACTCCTATAAAGGATTCATCTGGACAGTGTGAAGTCTGGATTGAAGTTGATGTGGAAAGTGACCATAATCGATCGATGAAAGCCTCATGCCTCTGACAAGGTGGAGAGCAACCTCTCCCTGCCCCCAAACACATTCATTCCTGGAAACTGTTCAGTGTTTTCTCACTTTCTATCGTGTATGTGCTGTATTCACCGTTTAATACTTGGAGGCTATATATTTATGAATTTTATTGAATATAACACTGCAGGATTCATTCTCCCGTTGCACCAGAGAGTGGTGGTTTTCCAAAATCAAACAATAACCGATACCTTAGGCAAAGCAAAACTTTTTCTTCCTGTCCCATGAATAGGGTATACACTTGTTCAGATGAATGACCTCTGAATCACATGGAAAGGTCAAAACTTGTCATTTGAGTCAACCTTCAAGATATTCCCTTGGACTTTATTAATTACATTTTCAGTTGGGTATTTATTTTGGGGGGTTACAGTCTATGATTTATACACTTAGTAGAATTTTGACACTAAATGAACGTAGGTCTACTACATGATCACTATGTCTGGTAATTTTTCCTGGAGTTAAAAAATGATTGTTTTGTATTCTGTATCTTTACTAATGAACACTGTTACATTTACTATAATACTACTGTCTTTGAAAATAGCACTGTTGACTTTGTACAAAAGTAAGGCATTGTTAATCCCAACAAGGGAGAAACACAGGAAAGACATTATCTGTTTCTGGGGCCTACACATGGGCCAGGTGTGTGTGCACTGCACATGTGTTTGCCCTTCATCTACAAAAGCATCTACAAAGCCTGAGAGGTTTCTCAGGGACTAAAGTGTTCTTTGTTCTTATGAGCTTCTCCAGTGTTCACTCCCTCAGATTCCAAGATAAAAGTGATGTTAAACTGAAATCAGGAGGCTTATTTTGTTGTGTTTCAGTGCTTGTCTAGACTCAAACCATTCTTAATTTAAAAATAAATTTGTTTCATGTAACCGGAAACTGAAGTTTAGAGAATGCATTCTTAAACATTAAATAGCCATCAACTGGCTCCTCTCTCAGCTGATTTTTTCCTTCTGAGAATGACACTATTTTCTCAAGAGTCTGAGGTAAGACAGGAAAATTGTCCTTTTTTCTTTGCAATGCTTGTATTTCTATTATATAAAGTATTAGGTTTGCCTCGTGCTCAGTTTCAAATGCATTGCCATTTAGCTGCTGAGATAACTCCGATCGGTCTCCATCAGATAAGGGAGATGGAATTTTCAAGACACGTAGTGTCTGCCTGTGGCATTCAAGTATCTGTGATTTCAAAGCTAACTTTTCAGGCTCCATGGAATGGGGGTAGAACACCGCTTGCTTTGTCAGTACGTTCTTACCCAGTTAGGCTCCTCAGATGGGGAACTGTCAATGTCTCTCCCTGGTAGGTTACTAGGGAAAAGAAGGCCCTGAGTTCAGCAGTGACGTTGAAAGCCAAGGAGAAGAGGATGGGGCCTGATGCAGTCTACAGGGTTGGCTGTCTTGGAGGATTAGCTACTGACTCAGAGGAATGCACATGAAGACTGAACTGCTTTCCAGAAAACAGGCAGCAGAGAAGGGAAGGTGTTAGTGCTCCCCGATGGCCTGCTGAGGGGTGTCTTCAACCCGGGAGCCCAGTGAAGGCATTAGAGGTGAGCAGATGGGACTTTTAGCCACCACTGATTCCAACAATAGAGGAGAACGGATTGCAGCTGCATCTGTGTTCCCAGACAAGAGTGCCACCCATCTGCTGGCCCTGCCTGGGTTAAGGGGGAGTGCTGGGCTGAACTGGGAAGCAGGAAGATCCTTAGCATAACTTTAAATCCACAAACTGAGACCTCCACCATCATCTTGGGCCAGTGAGCTGACTCTCTTCAATCTTTTACCTAATTATTCTGCCCTAAATATTTATGGGTCAACAAATAATACTCATGCTAGATGATGAAGCAGTCTATGGGACTCAGCTCTGCCTCTAAAGATGTGAAGATCTCAGACCAGACAACCCCAAAGTAGACATGCGGATGCTGATGTGGCAGGATATCTCACTGGCTGAGTCTCTCTTCCTCTTTGTTCTTTGATTTCCTTATTAGTGGTTGTTTCCAAAGACTCTAGTATGAGGGAAAAGTTTTATTGCAATGTGTGCATTTCTTTGAGTGTAGATTGTGAAGCAATTAATTGCCTAATGGAACATTTTTTAGAAAGCTTTGAGAGGAGAGTTAGCTATGCAGTCATTGTATGTACACGTGAGCACCAGCAGACACAGGCATTTTTTGTCATGTTGGCACCATGGCACTTCTAATTAGAGGGCTGGGTCAGTGGAGTGCAGAGTACGAGGAGTGAAGACAGTGAGGATCCAGACACATGCACACGGTTTGAACAGCCTTAGCTTCTGTCACAAAAGAAGACTCTGAGACTATGGAGATGGGAAAACCATTTCCAGAGGTGTTTCCCAATCCTGTGTGTGTGTGTGTGTGTGTGTGTGTGTGTGTGTGTGTGTGTGTGTGTCTGTCTGTTTGTCTGTCTGTCTGTCTGTCTGTCTGTGTTGCATCTGGTTTTTGTTGATAAGTGTATATCTGCTTATGTTTCTCTGTGTTATGTGTGTATGTTTGTTTGTGTCTTAGTTTGGCTTTCTATTGCAGTGAGGAAACACCATGACCATAAAGAAGATGGGGAGGAAAGGGTGTATTTGGCTTACACTTGTACTTCATAATTCATCATCACCCATGGCAGGAACTCAAACAGCACAGGAATCTGTAGGCAAGAATTGAAGCAGAGGCTATGGAGAAGTGCTGTTGACTGGTTTGATTATCATGGCTTGATTAAACCATGTCTTTGTAGATCTCAGATTCAACAGCCCAGAGGTGTCTCTACCAACGACGGCCTGAATCCTTCTACTTCAGTTGCTATTTAAGAAATGCTAGCACAGTGTGACTGTCTGTCTGTCTGTCTGCCTGTCTATCTATCATCTATCTAACATCTACCTATCTATCTATGTCTGTGTATAACTGTGCATAATGAGTTGGTGTGTGCATGTGTCTGTGTGTATGATTGTATGTGTATCTATGTATATATGTATGTAAATGTGTCTCTGTGTGTCTGTATGCATGTGTGGTGGTGTGTATCCTTTCATGTCTTTCCATATACATGTATGTACCTAACAAACACATACACACACACACACACACACACACACACACACACACACTAGCTTTCTTTTTGTTGTTAACAGATATCTGCCCAAAAGAAGCTTTTCGGCTCATGGTCTGAACAATGCAATCTATCATGGTGAGGATGGAGTGGCAGCTGCAGTGGCTCAGAGCTGCACAGGAGGCATTTGGGGCTGCTTAGACCAGAGATGTGGCAACAAGTAGGGCTGGTCTATAAACCTCAGGGCCAATACCCTGGTGACCCACTCCCTCCAGCCATACACTACCTCCTAAAGGTTTCACAGTGTCCAAAATTCAGTCCCACCAGCTGGGGAAAGAGAGTCCAAACATAGGAACCTGCAGAGGCCACTTAACATCCAAACCATAACACAACAACATTGTTCTTGCTTGCTGTTTTCTTTGTTTCTTTCTCCGTTTCTTTTTTTTGTTTGTTTTTTTCCTTCCTTCCTTCCTTCTTTCCTTCTTTCCTTTCTTGCTTGCTTGCATTTTTTTAAGCACATATATGTGTTTTACTTGCATGTACACCACTAAGTGCCTGGTGCCGATGAAGGCCAGAAGAAGGCACTAGATACTCTGGAACTGGAATTACAGATGGTTCTAAGCTACCATGTGGATGCTGGGTTTAACAAAGAAGGTAGAAGTCCCTCTAGAGCTCACCCTGTAAGAGGCATGGCTCCCACTGCTGCTTGTGCTATACAGAGCCTCAAACTGATTTGCCCAAAAAAGTACCTCCCACTGGATGTAGGAGATATAGATTCATGTTTAAGAAGATGTGGACAAAGAAAAGGAGAGGACCAACCTGAGCTCTCTGTGTGAGATTAAGAATACCGCATTCTCTGGCTAAGATCAAAACCTCAGGTGACAGCAGATGCCGCCCAGGATGAGGAGAAAAAGGAACACTCCTCCGTTGTTGGTGGGATTGCAGACTGGTACAACCATTCTGGAAACTAGTCTGGAGGTTCCTCAGAAAATTGGACATTGAACTACCTGAGGATCCAGCTATACCTCTCTTGGGCATATACTCACAAGGTGCCCCAACATATAAAAAAGACACGTGCTCCACTATAGTCATAGCAGCCTTATTTATAATAGCCAGAAGCTGGAAAGAACCCAGATGCCCTTAAACAGAGGAATGGATACAGAAAATATGGTACATTTACACAATGGAGTACTACTCAGGTATCAAAAACAATGACCTCATGAAATTCATAGGCAAATGGATGGAACTAGAAAATATAATCCTGAGTGAGGTAACCCAATCACAGAAAAACACACATGGTATGCACTCTTTGATAAGTGGCTATTAGCCCAAATGTTCAAATTATCCAAGATGCAATCCACAGACCACAGGAAACTCAAGAAGAAGGATGACCAAAATGTGGATGCTCACTCCTTCTTTTAAAGAGGAACAAAAATATCCATAGGAGGGGATAGGGAGGCAAAGTTTGGAGCAGAGACTGAAGGAATGGCCATTCAGAGCCTTCCCCACGTGTGGCCCATATATATACAGCCACCAAAACTAGATAAGATGGATGAAGCAAAGAAGTGTGTGCTTACAGGAACTGGATATAGATCTCTCCTGAGAGACACAGCCAGAATACGGCAAATACATAGGCGAATGCCAGCAGCAAAACATGGAACTGAGAACTGGACCCCCATTGAAGGAATTAGAGAAAGGACTGAAAGAGCTGAAGGGTCTTGAGACCCCATATGAACAACAATGCCAAGCAACCAGAGCTTCCAGGGACTAAGCCACTACCCAAAGACTATACATGGACTGACCCAGTGCTCCAATTGTGTATATAGCAGTGAATAGCCTTGTTGGGGCACCAGTGGAAGGGGAAGTCCTTGGTCCTGCCAAGGTTGGACCCCCAGTGTAGGGGATTGCTGGGGGTGGGCGGTAATGGGGGATGGATGAGGAGGGGAACACCTATATAGAAGTGGGGGGGTTAGGGAGCTGATGGACAGGAATCCTGGAAAGGGAATAACATTTGAAATGTAAATAAGAAATACCCAATTTAATAAAAATAGAAAAAAAATAAAATGAATGAATGAATGAAAAAAGTTTTAAAAAGCACTTAACACAGTCCTTTATCCTTGCTAGGGATGTCTGAATTTGCCCTCATAGCCAGAAAGGACAATAAAAATAAAGCTTTTACCTACCAGAAAAAAAAAAAGCTGCCTTCTCCCTGCAGCCTGTGTGGGCCTCTCTGATCTCTGGCCCTTAGGATGTCTTGTACTTGCTAAGGCTGATGGGTTGGTGCTGGTGGTATCATCTGAGACTGGGAGCTGAAGGCTGGTTTCAGGGAGATGCAGAGACGGTGAGATGATCACTCACCTGCCAGTCAGGTGTTAAGGTTCGCCAGGTGAGATAGCATTGACTTCTCTGTGGAACAATTTGAAATCTTCCCCAGCATTGTGTCATTACTAACTTTTTCTGGTGCCAGCTGCATATAAGATTTTTCAGTAGGAATTTTTCTGGATTTATTCCAGTATGTTACCTTAGATGTATCTGAAGGATTGCTGTAAAAATAATTTGTTTGTCCCCTACTCTGAGAAGAAAGAAAATATCTCTGCACTGTCTACCTAATCATCCCTTTTCCTTAGGATAGTTTCTTGAATCCAAATAATTAATATTTTGCTTTCTAAGGCCAGAGGTATGGTAGGGATGGGTACAAATATTCTGTGTCAGATTCTCTAAATTACACTGAAAGTGCCTTTCCTGGAGCACAGTGCATGGGACACATAGTATCATGCACTAGGGGGTCTTCCAGACCTGCTCCTTGAGGTCAAACCCCAGCTCTCAGGTGGGCCATCTGCAGGATCTCCAGACAACTCAAGTGTCCTGGACCCTTGGATGCAGGTTGGTGAGAACAAACTTCTGAGCCTTAGAGTGAGGAGACAATGATCATGGTGGGTAAAACAGTCCAGCAATTAACACACAGCAAACGTAATGCATATTTGTTGAACACTGTTAAGATAAAAAAAAAAATCCATCACCTACAGTCACCAATGGCCTTAGACTATAGCACCATTGAAACATGGAGGACTGGCCGGTTTTGTAGAGCACCTGCCAAGCACACACACACACACACACACACACACCCCACAGGGAGGAAAAATGATCCCTAGACTGACTGATCTGAAACACCATATTCTGCCCTTATTTTCCGAAGACCGTTTCAGGGAGCCCATGGCAATGAGATGAAAGGAAGATTAACGTGTGCTGTGGGGAACCATTTGAGTCTTCCCTGCTCCTGAATTGTGTCTGCATCCTAAATCGGCCTCTAAGTCCAGCTAAAGCCCCCAAGCCTCCGCTGGGCTTTTGATCAACTCAGAGTTTAATCCTTTCCATTTCAGATGGATTTGCTCTAAGAATAAACCGTTGCATTAAGGAAGACAACTCAATCTTTACTGAACACCAAGGCATGGTTTTTTTTCCTTTTTGTAATTTCTGAGAATTTTTGCATTGAAAAATCATTCCTGCATTTGTGGAAAAAAATCACAATGAAGTGTCTCTATCAAGATTGAGGAATAACCATGTGAATTAGTCTGATGGACTTTGTATAGACTGTGCTTCTAGAACTAAATGCCTTATTGACATTCTAAGCCACCTGGCTATGGAATAAAATCTGTCTTAAAAAAAACTTTAAAACACTCCACTCATACCCATAAATATATCATTATTAAATACATACTCATTATTTGCCAAATTAAAAGTGACACAGGAATAAGGAAAAAAAAAGACAAACTTGTAACAGAAACAAAGATTCATACCATGCTTTTGTGTGGTTGCTTTGAAATTTCTGTTGTCTTTTCTATAAGAACCTGACAAGTCCCAAGTAGGAAAAAGCCATTTTCCTGACCAGAGCCTTTTACATAAATAATATATTGTTCTTTTCCTCTCCACCGGAGTGAAACAATAGGCACTTGGAAGGAAATGATGTCAGCGCCCTATTGATAGAGACACACTGCACTGGAGGAAACCACACACTGGAGCAGCGCTGGCTTCTGCAGCTTGTCATTGTGACTGCAGGAGCTCCTGACAGTTCTGTGATATAAAGTATAATTGCATTATGGTGTACGCTGATGTAGTTCCTCACACATAACGTATCTTTCAATATGTATTCTTTAACAAAGACACATGCATGCCAAAGAAAAAGAGAACAAAGAAAGTCCTTGGGCAGTGGGGTTTATAGCACTGATGTTTATAACTGTTTTGATTACATCTTGAAGCCTGACAGTCATCCTGAAGCCTTTCCCAGCTCTGAGGAGAGGAATTTTGGCTGAGTTTACAGAAGACTGTGGGGGGAAAAAGGGGGCATTTATCACCTTAATCATGCTGAACCATGGCTGATGGGATAGTCTGACCATGCATGTGAAATAATGTAAGGAGGTTGGAAAAGGATCTCAGATCTGTGTGCAGCAAACCTGCAGGGTCACAGCTCTGTTTGTGGCAAACTTGCAGGGTCACAACTTAGTGTGCGGCAAACCCATCTGATCTCAGGAAGTGGCTCCTCCCATGGGTATTTTAGCGGTTGCTGAGTGGAGTTCTGGCTCAGTGATCCATTCCATCAGTTTTGCAAACTAGAGTCAAATCTCCTCATAGTCTTTAAATTAGTAGTGTGGACCTTCCTGTAAGTAACTTCACCATGGAAATCACTTTAAAGAGTCAACAGGGGCTATGGGTTGTGCATATTTTGACATCCATCGGCATGGTTTACTATTATTAATGATTGTTAATAATAATAAGTTATTATTAACAGGTCATGGTTATTAGAGGAGGCTTCTCTTTCCTTTGCATTTTAAATGAGAAAGTATAAAGGCTTTGTATTGATTCCATAAGAAACAGACCTGACCGTGGAAGCCACTGCTGTCTTGGCAGGTAGGACACGGAGGCCTGAAATAGACACTGAGGCCTGAAATAGACACCGTGTCATGACAGGGTGAATTTACTCAGAATGGATGGCTATTTTCTTCAGTTACCAGACATGATGGACCCCTGTCCCTAAAGCTCCAGAGTGCTCAGGGACACTGAGGGACAGAGACGCTGCAGTACCATTCTTCACTGCTCTGTCAGGTGAAGTCCTCTTGCACTGAACATGGGAGCAGACAACTCTGACAACTGGGACGGCAGAGGTAGAGGTTTAGAGCCAAGGATTCTGATGTGTGAGGCTGAGGGGCTTCCTGCACAGAACCTCACAGGCCCAGCTCTTAAGACAGAGTAGACCGAGACACAGGTCCATAACGCGAAATGGTTCTGGACATTGTTTAATTGGCTTTGTTCTTCATAGCTTTAAAAAATCTGTCTGTCGTGGACAGAAAGTTCATAATAACAGCAGTACTACTGCCTAGTGAGTCAGTATTTTATAAATAGGCCGAATCTCTCCATGCAATGGCTATGTTAGAAGACATAGAATGAAGAGGCCAGAGCATGTGACTCATTTGCTGGGGCTCTTGCTAGCATGTGTGCAAGCATTGGTTATACTACTGGTACTACATAAAATGGACATGGTGCTGCATGCCTATGGAGGCAGAGAACCAGGGATTCATGGCCACCCCTCTCTACATAGCTAGGTGAAGGCCAGCCTAGGTTATACAGTAACCTACTCTTCTTAAAATAAAATCTACAAAACAAAACCAAAACAGTTCTAGCTCACAGGTGAAGCCTTACTGCCTGAGTTTCATCCCTGGGACACATCGAACATGCACATGTGCACACACTCACACGTGCACACACTCACGCACACACAGACACACACACACACAGACACACACACATACATGCACACACAAATACACATACACACACATATATACATATATATATACACACAAAATACACATAGACACATATATATGCACACCCACAGACACGCACACATACATATACACAGACACAATACACATACATACACATAGACATACACACATATACACACATATATACACAAAACATATATACATATATTAGACACATACACATGCACACCCACAGACACACCCACATACACATACACACATATACATATACACACAGACACAATACACATACACACACACAGACACAATACACACACACATAGACATACACACAAATACACACACACACAAAGCACACAGACACATTCACACAAATATACATACATACATAGACACACAGACACAGACACAACAGACACACACACACACACACACTATAAAAAAATAAGTGGAACAAAAAGAAAGGAAAAAACAAAGAAAAGATGAAAAAAAGAAGAAGAAAAGCAATACAGAAATACAAGCAAATAGGAGGGAAAGAAGGCAGGCAGGCAGGCAGGCAGGCAGGCGGGGCAGGCAGGCGGGCAGGCAGGGGGTGGGCAGGCGGGCGGGCGGGCAGGCTGTGCTATGGTCTCCATCTGAGTGTCTGTGAGGAAGGTGTGGCTCCCTGGCTGGGGGCACTTCTCAAAGGTAAATAAATTACAAAGGCACCAACCTCATGAATAATCTACAAGCAGTGCTTATTGGATGAGGGAGGTCTCTGGGGTGGGCCTTTGAAGGTATTTCTTGTCCGTGGGCCCCTCCTCTCTGGATGTTTTCTGCTATCCTGAGGTAAGCCATCTCCTGTGCCAGATGCCATATGTTCACCTACCTCAGCCCCTAAGCAATGGAATAAACTCCCCATGCATAGAATCATGGGTGTCGTAGGCCACAGCAGATTTCCCCTCCCTCATGTTGATTTCTCCAATTCTTTGTCACAGCAGTGAGACAAAATGCAGAACTGGACAGATACCTTTTGAGAATTAATTCAATGAATTTTCTATTAAACTATTTTCCTCTGCCCCCCCTACATTTCTTAAATCAATACAAGCTTCTTTAAGTAAAGCACTGCATAAAGAGATAAAATAAATAAATAAATCACAGACTACGTGCATGCCTCAGCTATTCCTGTTAAATTTCATAACCATAAGCTAAGACTTAACCTCACACAATATCAGAAAAGTTGGGCAAGATGGCTGAAGTACTAATGGAGGACTCTGTAACTTCGCTGCACCATGTTCTGTCTCTTGAGCCTCGGGACTGACGTGATCAGGTTTTGACTGGTTCACAAGGAACCAGCTTCAGTTACAGCTACTACACAGCAAGCCACAGCCCTCAGCTCTCGAGACAGTTTCCAGTATCAGGGCTTCCGAGACTCCTAATCTGTCTGCAGAGATTATAGAATAGAATCAAGAGACCTGGACTTTCATCCAGGACACGTTCTTTTGCGGGGTGGGTGAGGTGGGGGCAGCCTCCAACTATTTAGAACTAGCCCTTGAATTATTTAAATTTATTTTCATAATTAATGCATAGAAGCTTGGAAATATAAGTGGTACAATTTGGTTGCTTAATTAATCAAGGAAGGAAGGAAAGGAAGGAAAGAGAGAGGGGGGAGAGAAGAAAAGAAAAATATAATAAAAAACCCAAGGCTCCACTTGAACCTGGAGTAAATCCACCCGCTGACCACTTCTGCCTCTCCCTCTGAGCTTTGCGCTGAGAGGCATCAACGCGTTCTATTATTGGAATTAATTGGAGCAACACATCAAGTTCGCCTGCTATGGTACTGTGCAGACTACATTACTGACAGGCAAAAGACATTTTCATTTTTAAATTGAATTTGTCTCAGAGCGTGTAGAGGCGCTCTCAGGGAGAGTTAGGACCCAGCTTAGTGTCACCTGCTTTGCAGATCTCACTGGAAGCTTTAGAAAATGCCTGGTGGTCACATGACCCATGGGTGTGTGTAATGATTCTTTCAATATGAGGATTCTTTCAAGATAAACAGTCTGATTTTTAAAACAAAGCGCCGTACGTGTGTGGGTTGTGGGTAAGTGGGTGTGTGGAATGTCAATCTAGACAGGAATACTCAGGAAACTGAAGGAGGAGGAGGGTCCTTAGGTGGGCTGACCGGGTTTTTTCCTTCACCGCCGCCTATGCCGTTCACCGTGGCATACGCGTGCGCATTTTTATTATGTTCATTTGTAGCGGGCGCTTAAAAGCAACTATTGAAAGATTAGGTTCAGGCAATGATTTGCTGATGCTTGTGTTTCAAGCAACCCAGTTTTCTAGAATTTTGGAGAAACCGAGGTACTTCCCAACGCATCCCCTAAGGTGAGACAGTTTGCCAAAGGCATTCCTCACAGACATTTAAAAAAAATTAAAGAATTTAAAAGCTCCTTGTATTCAGTTATTTTAAACCAGTTTTCAAATCTATTCTCAGACACTTCAAGCGGGAAGCAGCTGTGCAATGGATTTGAACTAAGTAGCAAAGAGGTTTCAAGAGCTATACGCATTTTCTTTTGCTAAGCCTTGACTGGGTGGGGTGGGGGTCTGGGAAACATCCTAGAGCAGAGGTTAAGACCTGGAATAGAACGTGTCGCCTTGGTTTATGATGCAGAAGGAAGACAGGACATATGTCAACAGCCAGGAGCCAGCCCCTTGCGTGAGTCTGTAGGTCTGTGGCATAAGTGAACACTCTTGCAGGAAGACAGTTGAGCAAGTGCCTATTGGAAGGGGTGCTGGATGAACTGAGCCTGGAAGGTGTCTAAGGAACGTAGAGCATCTTAGATGTGAAGGGGAGCAGAGTTCAGGGGTAGGGGCTGCACAGGGTAGGGTAGGTTTAGAGGGACACAGTACTGGAGCACCAGGCCCGAATGATACAATCAGATGAGCATCACGCTTCAGGTAGGAGTGCCAGCCTGGGTCAGCAGCATCTGTGTGCCAACTGACTGCAAGGATTGGGAATGAACCCTAGAAGATCTCCCAATCAGTGCCCAGATGTTAGCTGGCAAGAATAAAGATTGGAGCGTAGTCTAAAGACCAACCCCAAAACCCAGAGGACAGGGAGGCACTAGCCTGAGGTGGGAGCTCAGGCCTCTGACTCTTAAACATGTGAGCCTTCGCTGCTGGACCTGGAGCCCCAGAATGTATGATTGCTGGAGGGTGCAAACCCAGACAGACGTGCCTCCACGCAATTTGTGGCCTTGAATTTGTGTCCACATCGTGAAGAGAAACACATGTCTGGCATTGTTCTCCATTACTTTCAGAGAAGAAGCAATTGCAAAGTGGTTGGAAAGTGAGGAGAGCCCTAAATCTATGAACACTTCCAAGCTGAGACCCTGCTCCAGTGAGTCGTAGGAGGCTCAGTTTTGTCGCCTGGTATTTGATTTAGATCATGGGTTGTAAAGTTTATTGCACTTACAGGTGATTTTCCCCCTTTGAAATTCCACTTTTTGTATAATTACCTAGGTGCAGGGGAAACTTTCCTAAGATAAAGTTTTATTACATGTTCTGAATCTTCCTAGAAATAACTTTTTCCAACCCAAGGGTTACTTCTGGTATTCCTTAGAAGCCTATACCACTTCAGTCCCTCAATCACATTCTCAACAGTTTGAGGAGACACAAGAAGTCCTTGTGCCAGGGTCGCTGCCGCGTGTCAAACATCAGAGGAGCGAACTTTCTAGCAAGCTTTTAGTTTGGTGTTTGCTTTAAAAGGGAATATACCTTGGTGTTTAATGGAGCCTTTGCAAGCCACTGGAGCAGAACAACAGTAAATGACCACATTTACTTTGAGAAATAATGCTAACCGATGGTCCTTACAGCAGCACATAGCTTCAAATAGAAAGGAAGGGAGAAACAGAAGACGCATCTGCACTCCAGCGAAGGTCACCTGATGTGTGGTGGCTTCTAACAAGAGCCATCCTCTTCGGAGGAAGAATATACACAAGAGGATATTCGTTCTATTTAGCTAGAAAGAATTCCATTTGCAGGAGAGTTTGACCAATGCTAGTAAGATTTTTTCCAGTAATTAAGAACAGCTTTGTATTTGAGTTCTGATTTAGATTATGGACTGTTTAGTTAAGAGAGGAAACTTTGTTAGTTGTCTCTCCCTGTGTTGATTCGAAAGTATAGATTATGAAGAAGCCTTTAAGAAGTAAGCGGGTACCAAGGAATTCTGGGAGGGAACAAGGACTGGAATCAAGCATTCAGAAGAACTTGTACAGGAAAGCAGTTTCCCGTGTCAGCACCTAGGACAATTGGATATCTCCAAGAATAAAAGTCTCCTTGGCAGGAGCCTGGAGGAATGTTCTCTGTTGAGCCTGGGACCTCTTGAGGCATCCAGCTTTGAATCTTACTAAAAACTCCCAAATTAGAAGTTAGCTTCCTATGAGGGCCATTCTGTCAAGCTTGCACTGCAAGGCATCTGAAAAGCTTACCTGCTCTAAAAGGCAGCTGAAAAGTGCTAACCAGGCATGTTGGCTCGTAACTATAATCCAAGTGCCCAGGGGACTGAGGCAGACCCAGGAGGACTGTTGTGACTGACAGCAAGGTCAGCCTGGACCACAGAGTCAAAAGGACAAAAATCATAAGCGGACAACTAAAGTGTCAAAGCTGAATCTGATACTACACGAGGAAACTCACACGAGGAGGCAGAGGAGACTTAAATTTGAAAAGACAGATAGGAATTGGAGTTCATTCAAACATTTTACTTCTCTGAAATTTCTCAGTATTAGCATTTAAAGTGTAGGACCTGTGCCGAAGTGTTTACTGGGTTGTGTGTTTTTGTGTGTTAGCACAGTCGGATGTTTCCAAGGACAAACGTCCTGGAGGGGACCTAAAAAAGAGCCTGAGAACTCTCGAGACCTTGTCTCCTTTCAGCCTTGAATCTTACTGCTCTGTTGTTTTTATTGAGTGCTTTAACATTAAGAGCTCTTACCCAGATGACTAACAGGAAACCTCAGTCTGTACAGAAAGGGTGGAAGAATGGGACATCATTCTGGATCTACCTCTGTGATATGTGATAATACCTGAATTTCACCCTTTTAAAATCATTCTCCAATGCAAAACTCAGTCTTCAGAGTGCGATTCTTTGCATTAAGGGCTTATCCATTAAACCAAGAGTTACAGGCCCTCTGGAATAATCTAATTCCTCACAACATGTCCCAGCATTGCCATCTGGCCTTTCTTCCTTGTTCCCAAAGACTCTGGCTTTATAGCACCCTCTAAGCTGACCCCTGCCAGGTATATGTCAGTGGCACTCATGACACTACAGAGTAAGGTGGAAGTTTGTCCTGGATTAAGATTATCATTTATTGTCCTACATTCACTTCTGTTGCTGTGATAAAAATACCCCCACTAAAAGTAAGTAAGAGAAGAAAAGGCTTGCTCCTCTTATAATTCTAGATTATAGTCATGAAGCCTGACAGGGGATAAGGAAGGAATGGACAAAGGTCAGATACACAGACACATACACACATACAAAACAAGCTGAGGTCAGGTGGGCTGTGCACAGCACTCTGATGGATCGGTACCAACTATGCGACCACCACTGGCGTGCTCGTGCTTGTGCTTGTTATGCACAGCACCTTGGGAGGGGCTGGCTAGTCTCTGTGGCAGACTGTAGGCTGAGTAGTCACAGGCTTTAAGTATCCATGAGGAAGCATCTGGAGGGGATGGTTTTGCACACACTTGTCAGTCATTCATAAACACATGTATTTGACACGCTGTCCACATTCCACAGGACCAGAGGAAGGAAGGAAAGCTTTGTCATCTCTCTGAATCTCATCCCAAGGAAACTTTGTTACTCCTGTGGGTCTGAGGCACTGGTCCTTGACAGGGCTGTGTCCATGTCAACAATACACTTTTACTCAAGATGTCATCTGCTCCCCACAGCCTGTTGCTTTGGAGAAATCAAGGCAGCAACTTAAATTACCATGCCCATAGCCAAGAACAGAGAAAGAATAAACTCAGGAATCCCGCTTTGTTTACTCAGTGCAGGGCCCAGCCTGGAGAATGTATCCAGTCACATCCTGGGTATGTATTCCCACTTCAGTAAATCAAGACAGTCTCCCACACACAGGCCCATAGGCCATCATGATCTACTCTAGACAGTTCCTCATTGTGGCTTTCTAACTTATGTCCAGGGGACAATGAAAACTAACCACCACACATAGTTGCAACAGAATCTTGGTAGAGATCACTCTTTTTTCTCCTCAAACAACAAGATAAATAACCAAAGACAATGGAAGAACAGGAAGTTGGATGATCACACCCCCACCATCATTTAATAGATGAAAAACTGATTTTTCCCCTAAATATCTAAACTATTTGATTGGATTTGGGTTAGTTGACACATTATGAAGAACCAAATTTGCTGTATAGCTGGACACTGAATTTGTGTTCTTCCTGAGAGACTCAACTCAAGGCTGAGAAACGAAACAGACTTCTTTGTCTAGTTACCATGCTAAATCCTAGGTAAATGTGTAGGAGAAGAACATGTATTCTTCTTAGTCAAATAATGAATTGTTTTTGCTTATTCTAAAGACATTAACTTTCTTTTTAGGCACCAAGGCTTATACAATTAGAAGTCTTAAAAGGAAAATAAAATGAACTTGCACTTTAGAAATTACTTATATGTAAGTGTTTATTTAGAATAGAAGAAGAATCACAACAAATCGCAAGAATATTTTTCTCCAAGGTTACAAATCCAACGAGGTAAAAAACCCTATGATCATTTAGCAATTCTTTGTATCCTTGGAGTGCTGCAACAATTTTACCATCGTTTCTATGAAGATAATAAGGTAATTTAGTCTTTGTTAAACATAGTTGAACCATTTGTAGATATAGTCAAAGGAAGAGAGACCAGGCTGGAAAGTGTTGGAGCTAACATAGTATGACTTGTGTCCCTAAAAAGAAAACATTAGGACTGGGACACATCAAGAGAAGGCCACACAGAAGAAGCAAACATCGGAATGTGCATCAGAGGTAGGCAGGCAGTGGCAGCAAGGGGCAGGGGCAGGGGTGGCAGTGGCAGGGGGGGGCAGGGGCAGGGGCAGGGGGCAGGGGCAGAGGGGCAGGGGCAGGCAGAGGCAGGGCAGAGGGGCAGAGGCAGGGAGGCAGAGGCAGAGGCAGAGGCAGAGGCAGAGAGGCAGAGGCAGAGGCAGAGGCAGAGGCAGAGGCAGAGGCAGAGGCAGAGGCAGAGGCAGAGAGGAGAGGCAGAGGAGGCAGAGGCAGAGGCAGAGGGAGATAGGCTGATTTCTGAGTTTCAGGTCAGCCTTGTCTACAAAGCAAGTTTTTGGACTGTCAAACTACATAGTAAAACTCTGTCTTGGAAAAAAAAATAGAAGTTCTATTTTTAATTGTGTCTATGCATGCTCACATGTAAAAGCTTGTGTGTGTGTGTGTGTGTGTGTGTGTGTGTGTGTGTGTGTGTGTGTTTGTGTGTATGTGTTTGAGTATGTAATTGCCTTCTCTATCATTTTTTCTCTCTGGAATTAAAGGCACTTTGACATTTCAAAAAAAGAAACATAGTTGAACTAGTTTTGTTTTTTGCTTTTGCTTTTGATAGTTTAGAAAACATTTTCTTAATTCCACAGATTGTTATGGGAAATGATAGATGATAGACAGGATTATGCCAAATATATGGGGGATACTTCCTGAAAATATCTTTTTTGGTTAGAAAAGAAGGCTCAGTTGGGACAATGCTTGTTTACCTGTGTGAGCATGAGGTCAGACCTTAAGTACAACACCAGGATGTTGTGGTCCATACTTGTGATTCAGAGCTCAACTTGTGAGCCAGAGTAGGGGAGGTGGAGATGGCTGGCTATCTGAGGCTCTCTGGTCAGCTAACCTAACCAGCTTAGCAAGTTCCAGGTCAATGAGAGACCTGTCTCATAATACAAAGTGGATGAGTTTGGAGTGGAAAAGGGTATCAGTCTCTGCCCATAAGGTTGAAATGGCAACTCCCACCAAAATACACCAAATAAAGTCTTTTTTTTTTTTTTGGTTGACATTGTCAAGTAATAGCTTTCCTGAGATGGAAAATACATAGTCTACATGTCACATCTCAGGGATTTTTCTCATTGTTTGGACCAACTGACTCCTTTTCTGAAAGACCCTTCATGTGTTGTGTGATAAACATGATGAATTTTGGGAGTTTCTCAGGAGCCTTCCCATTCTGGATAAGTTTGTTTGTTTATTTATTCATTCATTTTTTTTTATTTTACGTGCTTGTTTGTGGAAAGGCACATGTGTGCCACAGTGTTTGTGTAGAAGTCAGAAGACAGCTTAAAAGAATTTGTTGTCTCCTTTCAACAAGTGAATCCCAGGAATGGAAATTACATTGTCAGGCTTGACGGCAAGCACCTTAACGCACTGACATATCTTACCAATCCTGAATAAACTTACATACATTTTCATGCCCCTCATTAAAAGAACACTGGGCAAGATAGATAAATACTAATTGCTCATTTTTTCTCACTGGTAATTTTATTTTGGCATGTCCCCCTTTAAAACCTGACTATTTTGGCTAGTTGTGTGTCAACTTGGCACAACGTAGAGTCATTTGGGAAGAGGGAACTTCAGTTGAGAATGCTCCCACAGATCGGCCTGTGGGCGATTGTTAGAGGGCTTGGCTCACTGTGGATATTGCCATCCCTGAGATGGTGCTTCTGGGTGCTAGAAGAGAGCAGGCTGAGAGAGCAAGCTGTGAGGGGCAAGCCAGTGAGCAGCATTTCTCTATGGCGTTTAGATTAGTAGTTCTTGCCTCCAGGTTCCTGCCTCGAGCTCTGCCCTGACCTTCCCTCAGTGATGGACTCAAAGCGTAAGCTGAATAAATCCTTTCCTTCCCAAGTCGCTTTTGGTCATGGCGTTTCATCATTGAAATAGAAACCTTAACCACGACTATCAGCTCATTCTATCCTTTCTCTACCAGACCCTATCAACTTCAGTAAGGACAGACCTCAGAGTGCAGGGACGGTGGAAGCTTGGGGCGTGTGGGGTGTACAGGCTTGCTATTGTGGGCTTGTATTGCATTCGTAGAAGTCAAAGGTCAGTGCCAACTGTCTTCCGTCATTCCTTCCTTCCACGTGTTCTTTCTGATACAGGGTCTCTCACTGAACCTGAAGTTCACCTATTAGGGGGCCTGGATAATGAACTTCAAGGATCCTCTGTCTCCACCCTTTCTCCCAAAACTAGAGTTTCAGGCCACCACTGTACTGTTCTGGGCTTAAACAATGTGGCTCCTGGGTATCAGGCTTCAGGACTCCTGCCTGCATCATAGGCAGCTTTACCAAATGAGCCAGCTTGTTTGTGTTGTTTCGTTGTTGTTTTAAAATTTAAATGTATAGATTAGTATACAAAGTGTTGGGTTTTGACATACATACATACATACATACACACATACACACATACGTGTGTGTGTGTGTGTGTGTGTGTGTGTGTGTGTGTGGTTATACTTTGTTGTTGATATTGACTTCCCTCACTGCCCTCTAACACAATGGCCGGCTCCACTCTTTCCCTGTTAGCCCTGCCTTCTGCTTTCTTGTCAAATGCATTATCCCACCTGTTCCTGCCTCCTTCAGCATTCCTTCCTCCCTTCTCTCAATCCCTTCTATAGTTTCATGACCTACACACACACACTCACAATACACATGTACACACCTCATGTACATACATACTCACACATGCATGCACACAAATATACTCACATGAGCATACTCT
This sequence comes from Rattus rattus, assembly GCF_011064425.1. Taxonomy (NCBI): domain Eukaryota; kingdom Metazoa; phylum Chordata; class Mammalia; order Rodentia; family Muridae; genus Rattus; species Rattus rattus. Next base: position 115,706,096 of record NC_046156.1, read on the forward strand.
GCATATGTACTCACATACCCATGAACAAACACTTGCACACACACACGCATTCATAATACACTTGTGCACAACCCATGCGCATATATACACACATGCATGCACACAGATACACTCACATGAACACACTCTGTATATGTACTCACATACCCATGAACTCTTGCACACACACACACATGCACACTTGCACACCCATGCACATTCACATGCAAATACTCATGCACACTTACACACATGCACACACTTAAGTCCAAGTTCAGCATATAAGAGAAAACACGGAATCTGCCTTGCTAAATCTGGCTCATTTCAACATTCAATCCACCTAGCTTTAAAAAGCAGAACTAAACTAAACTAAAAAAGCCCCAGTGTGTTATTTGTATACCTTTCACTGTGTGGTGGTGACAGATTTCATAAAGGTATTTTCGTTCCAGCACCATCGTCTTCTTTGACCACATTTGGCTCATGCCTGCCTCCTCCCTTTTTGCCTCTTCCTCCCCTCCTGGCCTCTTCCTTGCGTTTCCTGTCATAGATAAACCAAGCATTCACAATGAGAGAAAGCATGCAATGTTGTCTTTCTGGGTCTGGCTTCTTTTGTTTATTCTTAAAAGCATTTCTGTTATTTTGTTTTTGAGACAGAGGCTGGACTCAGGGTCAAAGTACAGATCCTCCTGCCTCAGCACTCCTCAGCCCCCAAGCCATGTTTGCAGGATGTGTAACACCACAGAGCAAGATTGAATAGCAGCTTTGAGATCAAACACATTACATTTAGAATCAAGCCCTGTTATTAGTTATACTCTGCTTGGACAGTTTTACCCTAAGATGCCAAGTCTCCTTCATGTCCTGGTCCATTCTTATTGAGCCAGTGCCAATGGAAGGAGGGAACATGATCATGTGACCTCGTTTTGTTTGTGTGACCCAAAGCACTAGCCTTGTGGTCATTGAGTAAGCCTTTCTCACAGGTCTCTCCTGAGTACCCTGTATAGGATACTCTTCAGTAGGTAAAACTAACAGAATGGACTACCTCTCCTGTCTTGACCTCCATCCCCTTCCTGTCTCTATCTAGTTCTCTGACTTTTTGTTTTGAGAAGAGAGAGAAGTGGATGGTGATTGAAAAGGTAAGGGTGTAAGACGACACTTAGGTGGTTCTATTTATTTTGCTTGCCAAAGCAGTGTGCTCTGACAGCCTTGTCCCCCACAAGGGTGAAATAATGAGAAGAAGTAGCAGGGAAGTTATAGGGCACAGGCTGGCTGTCACCACCTCAATTGTCTTTCCACATCATGTTTACAAACATGCCGTGTGCCCAGGCAAGACAGATGCCACAGGCACCCACCGGAAGCCTGGCATCCTCATCATGTCGACAAGGGGATCTAACCCAAAGTCAGCACAGACATCGAGCAGATGGCAGTGGGGTGGGAGGGCTTCCCCAAACTGAGCCAGGCAGAGCTCAGTGCCATGAACTCACAATGCACATTATGGAGACTAATAGACACTCGGGATCAGAATTTGTTCCTGCAGAAGAGAGCTGGCTTAAAGGACTGAGGTGACAGGCAGCCAGCAGATGCGGAAGTCTTTGGTTCCCTATTTGTTTCCTGACACTCCTGCTGGGATACATTTGGAATTTAGCCCCAGAAGTCAATGTGTTGATAAAGGGCAGCTCAGAAGCCCTGAGACTGTTACAGAATTCTTCCTCTATCCCTGAGGTCTGAGGACCATGAAGCATTTAGACTTTCCCTTTTGCAGGCTCCTCCAATTCCGAAGGTCAAAGACTGGAGGCATAAATGTACTTCAGTTGCATATTTGTCTCTGCCTCAGTGAGGTCTGAAGAAATCCTCAGTACAGGGCCCTGAAGCATCCCAGCAGAGAATGGAAATGGCTTTCCCCTTAGGAATCATCTTGCAACTCTTCCTCCAACTTCTTACCCAGTCTGTACTGCTTTGGAGCCTAAATGTGCAGCATTGGGACCTGGGAGGCTAAGGACCCCAGAAGTAGCATCCAGTCTTGCTGAAGCCCACCATTCTTAGCTAGGGTTTCTGCTGCTTTGAAGAGACACCACGACCAAGGGAACCCTTATAAAGAAAGCATTTCACTGGGGCTGGCTTACAGTTTGGAGTTTGTCTTTGTTAGGGTTTTACAGCTGTGAACAGACACCATGACCAAGGCAAGTCTTATAAAGGACAATATTTAATCGGGATGGCTTACAGGTTCAGAGGTTCAGCCCATTATCATCAAGCAGGGAGCATGGCAGCATCCAGGCAGGCATGGTGTGGGCAAAGCTGAGAGTTCTGCATCTTCATCTGAAGGCTGCTAG